>NC_057797.1:676984791-677284791 GCF_018294505.1 Triticum aestivum | reverse complement strand
GTCATCGAGCATCACCTCAATGTGTGCCCAAATGTGCGCCCCGTGAAGCAGAAGGCCAGGCGGCAGTCCACGGAGAAGCAGGCTTTCATTGCCCAACAGACCTGCAAGCTAGAGGCCACCGGGGTCATTCGCGAGCTCCCATGCCCGGATTGGTTGGCCAACCCTGTCATTGTGCCCAAGAAGGGGGGGAAGGAACGCATGTGTGTCGACTTCACCAACCTCAACACGGCATGCCCGCAAGATCCGTTTCCGCTCCCTCGCATCGACCAGATCGTCGATTCCACTGTAGAGTGCGACCTGCTATGCTTCCTGGACGCCTTCTCCGGGTATCACCAGATCAAGATGGCAGTGGAAGACGTTGAGAAGACCGCCTTCTTGACCCCGTGCGGGGTATACTGCTATACTTGCATGCCGTTCGGACTGCGTAACGCAGGGGCAACCTTTCAGCGGCTGATGCACATCACCTTGGGCCCACAGCTCGGAAAGAATGTCGAAGCCTATGTTGATGACATTGTAGTAAAATCTCGGGAGGCCAAGACCCTGATACAAGACCTGGAGGAGACCTTCGCGAGCCTCGACGCAGTAAACCTGCGGCTCAACCCAGAGAAATGTGTGTTTGGCGTCCCCTCGGGTGAGCTTTTGGGATTCCTCGTGTCCCATCATGGTATCGAGGCCAACCCCGAGAAAGTCAAGGCGGTCGAGGACATGAGTCCACCAAAGACCCTCAGAGAAATGCAGAAGCTCACTGGGCGCGTGACCGCACTAGGGCGCTTCATCTCCAAATTGGGGGAGTGAGCGCTGCCTTTCTTTCAGCTGATGAAGAAAAAGGGGCCCTTTGAATGGACTGAAGAGGCAGATAAGGCGTTTCAAGATCTCAAGAGGTACCTGACCAGTCCCCCAGTCATGGTGGCTCCGCGACCTCAAGAGCCCCTGCTGCTGTACCTCACCGCCACACCCTACTCCGCCAGCGCAGCCCTGGTGGCGGTTAGGGAGGAGCGCCAAGTCAAGACCGCAGCGGCAGCCCGAGGCAAGACAAAGCGGGAACAAGGAAAGCCTGTAGAAGCCACAACCGCAGTTGAGGAGGGTCAGCTGCCGAAGAACGCACCGGAGGCAGGAGAGGCCGCACGACCGGATGGTCCACCTCCCGAGGCCACGTCGCCTCGTGAGGCGCCCTTACCTCCCGAGGGCACAGCAACCCTAGATGCTCTCAGCCTTATTGAGCACCCAGTTTACTTTGTTAGCACGGTGCTACGGGACGCGAGGGCACGGTACCCAATGCCTCAGAAGCTCCTCCTCGCGCTACTGGTAGCCTCGCGCAAGCTGCGTCACTACTTCCAGGCTCATCCCATCAAAGTCGTCTCATCATACCCCCTGGAGAGAGTGCTTAGGAGCCCTAACTCAGCTGGAAGGGTCGCTGAGTGGAACATAGAGCTGCAAGCGTTTCAGCTCGAGTTCAGCACAACCAGGGTCATCAAAGGAGCAGCATTGGCGGATTTTGTGGCAGAATGGACGGAGGCACCAGGCCTCAAGGCCGACGAGGATAGGTCCCTCTCCCCGGGAAGCGAGGCGCCAGAAGGCTGGGTCATGCACTTCGACGGGGCGTTCTCCAGGCATGGCGCTGGGGCTGGGGCGGTGCTTATATCGCCCACTCAGGACAAGCTCTACTACGCTATACAGCTCGGTTTCCAGCAAGGTGAAAAGGTCTCCAACAACATAGCGGAGTATGAAGGTTTAATAGCGGGCTTGAAGGCCGCAGCTGCCTTGGAGGTGAAACGCCTCACCATCAAGGGCGATTCGCAGCTCCTTGTCAATTTCTCCAACAAGGTGTACGAGCCGAAAGATGAGCACATGGAAGCCTACCTTGCGGAGGTCCGCAGGATGGAGAAGCAGTTCTGGGGGTTGGAGTTGCAGCATGTGCCCCGTGGCACCAATCAGGAGGCCGACGACATCGCCAAACGGGCGTCCAGGCGGTTACCCTAGGAGCCTGGCGTCTTCGAGGAGCGGCTCTTCAAGCCCTCAGCCCTGCCATCATTGTCAAACACGGCTCAGCCTCGGGAGGAGCTCCCCCAGCCACCTGCCTCAGGAGCCTCGGTCTGTGGCCCGGCCTCAGGAGCACGCCTGCTCCTGACGATGGAACCTTAGGAGGGGTGCTGGATCACGGAGCTTCGGAGTTACTTAACACAAGGGACCCTGCCGGAGAAGGAGGAGGAAGCGGAGCGTGTGGCACGGTAGGCCACGGCATACTGCATCAAGGATGGAGAGCTCTACCGGAAGCGACCAAACGATGTATCCCTGCGCTGCATCTCCAGGGAGCAAGGAAAGGAACTGCTGGAAGATATACACGGCGGAGACTATGGACATCATTCATCATCACGGACCCTCGTCGGCAAGGCATTCCACAGTGGGTTTTATTGGCCCACCGCACTCAATGATGCCGTCGAACTGGTGAAAGCTTGTGAGGCCTGCCAGTTCCACGCCAAGCAAATCCATCAGCCGACAGGGGGCCTGCAGACTATACCCCTTTCGTGGTCATTCGCAGTCTGGGGGCTGGACATCCTGGGCCCGTTTCCGAGGGCGCCAGGGGGCTACCGCTACCTCTACGTCGTCGTGGACAAGTTCACCAAGTGGGCTGAAGTAGAGGCCGTCCGCACCATCCCCGCAGGTTCCGCGGTCAAGTTCATCAGAGGCATCGTGAGCCAGTTTCGGGGTGCCGAACCGCATCATCACAGACAACGGTTCATAGTTCACCAGTAACCTCTTCAAAACATACTGTGCTAACATTGGAACGCAGGTATGCTACGCTTCGGTGGCGCACCCCCGAAGCAACGGCCAGGTCGAGCGAGCCAACGCAGAGGTCCTGAGGGGCCTCAAGACCAGGACGTTCAAGAAGAAGCTGGAGGCCTGCGGCAGAGGTTGGTACGACGAGCTTTAGTCCGTGTTGTGGTCCATCCGCACAACCGCGACCAAGCCGACTGGAGAGACCCCATTTTTCCTGGTCTACAGAGCCGAAGCGGTCCTCCCTCACGAGGTCAGACGTCGCTCCGCGCGGGTCCTGGCGTTCGACGAGGCGCAGCAGGACGCCATGCGGGGGATGGACCTCGTGCTTGGGGAGGAACGTCGCCGAGAAGCCGCGCTGCGAGCAGCGAGGTACCAACAAGCGCTACGACGATATCACTGCCGCAACATCCGCCCCAGAACTCTCGAGGTAGGAGACCACGTGCTCAGGCGGGTTCTCTCCAGGGAGGGACTGCACAAGCTCTCTCCCATGTGGGAGGGCCCATTCAAGGTTGTTCATGTTTCCAGGCCCGGCTCTGTGCGCTTGGAGACTCAGGAGGGGGTGCCGGTCCAGAACGCCTGGAACATCCAGCACCTCCGGAGGTTCTACCCCTAAAAGGCCCAGAGCTTGTGAAGCAAGGCGAGTGCCTGTGAAGCTATCGCTTTGGAAAAAGGCCCGGAGCCTGTGAAGCAAGGCGAGTGCCTGTGAAGCTACCGCTTTGGAAAAAGGCCCGGAGCCTGTGAAGCAAGGCGAGTGCCTGTGAAGCTATCGCTTTGGAAAAAGGCCCGGAGCCTGTGAAGCAAGGCGAGTGCCTGTGAAGCTATCGCTTTTTGGAAAGGCCCAGAGCCTGTGAAGCAAGGCGAGTGCCTATGAAGCTATCGCTTTTTGGAAAGGCCCAGAGCCTATGAAGCAAGGCGAGTGCCTGTGAAGCTATCGCTTTTTGGAAAGGCCCACAGCCTGTGAAGCAAGGCGAGTGCCTGTGAAGCTATCGCTTTTTGGAAATTCCCAGAGCCTGTGAAGCAAGGCGAGTGGGGCGCCGGCCTCAGGCCCTGGGGCTCCCTCCCACGCCCAGTGGCAGCACTTAGCTCCGCGTTGGTGAGAAGACGTCGAAGACTAGATTAGGTGCCGGACGCGGCTTTTTCATTTGCTTTCCGCAGTTGACGTATTTACTTGCATTTGAAGTCTTATTGGAGTTATCACTGTTGCCGGTTTGTGATTCAGCGATTGTCGCTCCTCGCTTTGGTTTCTCTCTTAAACGACCTCGCGAGGGATGGTTCTCGAACGCCCTCGCGAGTGTTTCTGCTCTAGCCGCTGGAAGGTTTCACGGCCCGGGCACGTTACAGGAGCACCCCCCTAGTCCGTTCCCCTCGGGCACCGCGACGCACACACAGGGCCTGGGTCGGTCGCCCCCCGGCAGGGGTCAAAAACTATCTACGCACAGGCGTGTAGTTAAGAGGCGCAAAAATAAGATCAAGGTAATGGCTAAAACGGCAATAATTCCCAACACGCCCCAGCGGGGCTCCATGCAGCTGTTTTGTCTTACACAGGAAACAAAAGGAAAAAGAAAGGACGAGCCCGGCGCGGCCCTCCTCACACCGGCCCGCGGAGGTGACCCGGGCTGCCTCCGGGCCTCAGGCAGACTCCCTCTCGCGCTTCACCGGGGAACGATAGCGGGCGGACGAACCGCCACCTCCCAAGCAAGCTCGACGGCGCGGGGGTTGACCGCAGCCACCGCTGGAGGAGTCGCTTGAGGAAGAGCTGACAAAGCTTGGGGAGTCTCGGACGCCGCCATCCATGCGGGCGCTATCTCCTCCATCACCGTCGGAGCGGGGCCCCCGGCCTCGGTCGTCGTCCTTGGGGCAGCACCCCGTGCGGTGACCATCTTCCCCAAACACCCTCACATAGAGGGTGGCGTCGCCGTCAAACCTGAAGTGAAGGGTGCACCGGCGCCCCAGGTCGCGAGCGCGGGCGAACGCCTGCCAGCCACGAGTTAACGCCATGTCCCCGTTGGCGGAGACCTCCAGCGCGACCCATGAGGACCTGCTGTAGCAGCCCTCCTCCTGGAGCCAGAGGCCACCAGGAGCCCCGGCCGGGAGCTCACCAAGGAGGAAGCGAGGGAGTTGGAGCCGGGCGCTAATCGGCTCCGCCGACCAGACGACGAACTCCGGCAGCACCTGCATGGCGTGAAAGCGCGGCCTGGGGGAACGCGCAACCCAGGCGCGTCCCTCGGCCACGGCGGCTCGCCCGCCGCCGCACTGGGAGCCGCCCCCATGACCACCAAACGCTACCGGGGCGGCCACCGGATGCTTCCGAGGGCGCCCATGACCGCGCTTGGGCGGGGGAGAGGCAGGATCAACCTGGAGGGCCTTCCCCTTCTCTGCAGCCGAGTACCTCCTCGATGGAGCCATCACGCCAAGATGGAGCAAGAACTGAGGCAAAGGAGAAAACAAGAAGAGATGGACTGGAAGGGCACGCGCCGTGCCGTACTTATAGCCGGCGAAGGCCAACCGCCGGCCTCCACAATCATAGGTAATCATGACACGAACTGCATGCAGGGACTCGTCCAACTCGCGCGATCACCAAGGCGTCGTGGGGAAGTGGAGACGCCCACGCCCAATCAACCGCCACGCGGCACCCAAGGCCGCAGGCTGTTAGGGCCCGCGGCGCTTCGCCCTTGCCCTTTCGCCTCTCGGCACGGCCAAGTCCATGCGCGCCTTGGGCCCGGGGGCTACTATCGGCGTTCTGGGAATGGGGGTCCCCAGACTTGCCTACCTGCGGCCTGCGGCGTGGCTCAAATGGGGGCCAGCACGGCCCATCTTCGTCAACACAAGACTCAAGACCCTCGCGAGGGGCCAAGCCTCGCGGGGCGGACAACACGGCGCATCCTCAGGCGCAGCCTCATCAGGCTGGCTCGCAAGGAGGCGGAGATATCAAGGCAGGTTACCTCGCGAGGTTCCCATGACGTAAGCCATGACGACTCAGGGTGCCAGGCAGGCGCCAGCGCGCGCAGTGTCCTTCTTTCCCCTTTGGTGCAAAGGGGGCAAGCGCGGCCGCGGAGTACCGAGGCATCAGGCAAAGGTTGCCATTTCGGTGCAACGAGACCAAGACCAGGAGGACTACGAGACGGAGGTCACCATGGAGCCCAGCACGGCGTCATCACCAGAGCCTTTGGCAGGCGAAGACTGCTTTTGTCAGGATAAGTGTACTAGATGTCCCACTTCAAATTAGCCCGCCATTGTTGGCTCCCTTCCCGCTCAATATTTGGGAAGAGGACCAGGGCCTCTATAGATAGGACTAGCCACCCCCAAGGTATGGAAGGATCATCTCATCGGAGAGAGAGAGAGAGAGAGAGAGAAAGGTGACTGAACTCCACCTAGCAGTTCATCATCCCAGCCAAGAACAGACCCTCGTGAGGCTGTTCTTCCTTGTATTGTTCATCATCACTAGCCCCAGGAGGCAATCCACCAACCACACACTGGAGTAGGGTATTACACCACAATGGTGGCCCGAACCAGTATAAATCTTGTGTCCCTTGTGCAGTTCTTTTAGTAGTTCAGATCCTTGCGAGACGGAGAGGTAGGAGGCGTAATCTCCGCGCGCACCCCAGTGTTCAAACCTTAAGGGTCTGCCGGAACCCGTGAATCCGACAGAGTTCTTGCCTGAGTTGTAAGGTATGAAGTTAAGACTTAAAGCTCGACCACGGAAGAAGAAAGAGGAAGGACGAAGGTCGTCCCCTATGCTTTTGTCATAGGATCTATACGGTATGCCATGCTGAGTACCGCACCTGATGTGTGCCTTGCCACATATCTGGCAAGAGGGTACAAAGGTAATCTAGGAGTAGATCACTAGATAGTGGTCCATATTATCCTTAGAGGAATAAGGATATGTTTCTCGATTATGGAGGTGATAAAGAGTTCGACGTAAAGAGTTACATTGATGCAAGCTTAACACCTATCCGGATAGCTCTGAGTAGAGATACTGGATACGTATAATGGAGCAACAATTTAGAATAGCTCCAAGTAAAATAGTTATTTGAAATGGCAGCAAATGTAGCATAGTAGTTGCATCTACAAGATGACATAGAAATTTGCGAAGTACATACGGATCGGAATGCTGCAGACCCGTTGACTGAAACCTCTCTCACAAGCATAACATGATCAAACCCAGAACTCTTTGGGTGTTAGTCACATGGGGATGTGACCTTGAGTGTTAATCACATATCCATGTGAACTGGACTATTGACTGTAGTGCAAGTGGGAGACTGTTGGAAATATGCCCTAGAGGCAATAATAAATTGGTTATTATTATATTTCCTTGTTCATGATAATCGTTTATTATCCATGCTAGAATTGTATTGATAGGAAACTCAGATACATGTGTGGATACATAGACAACACCATGTCCCTAGTAAGCCTCTAGTTGACTAGCTCGTTGATCAATAGATGATTACGGTTTCCTGACCATGGACATTGGATGTCATTGATAACGGGATCACATCATTAGGAGAATGATGTGATGTACAAGACCCAATCCTAAGCCTAGCACAAGATCATGTAGTTCGTATGCTAAAGCTTTTCTAATGTCAAGTATCATTTCCTTAGACCATGAGATTGTGCAACTCCTGGATACCGTAGGAGTGCTTTGGGTGTGCCAAACGTCACAACGTAACTGGGTGGCTATAAAGGTACACTACAGGTATCTCCGAAAGTGTCTGTTGGGTTGGCACAAATCGAGACTGGGATTTGTCACTCCGTGTAAACGGAGAGGTATCTCTGGGCCCACTCGGTAGGACATCATCATAATGTGCACAATGTGATCAAGGAGTTGATCACGGGATGATGTGTTACGGAACGAGTAAAGAGACTTGCCGGTAACAAGATTGAACAAGGTATCAGAATATCGACGATCGTATCTCGGGCAAGTATCGTACCGCTAGACAAAGGGAATTGTATATGGGATTGATTAAGTCCTTGACATCGTGGTTCATCCGATGAGATCATCGTGAATCATGTGGGAGCCAACATGGGTATCTAGATCCCGCTGTTGGTTATTGACCGGAGAGTTGTCTCGGCCATGTCTGCATGACTCCCGAACTCTTAGGGTCTACACACTTAAGGTTCGATGACGCTAGGGTTATAGGGAAAGTATGTATGCAGTTACCGAATGTTGTTCGGAGTCCTGGATGAGATCCCAGACGTCACGAGGAGTTCCGAAATGGTCCGGAGGTAAAGATTGATATATAGGAAGTATGGTTTTGGCCACCGGAATTGTTCCGGGCATCACCGGTGGTGTACCGGGACCACCGGGAGGGTCCCGGGGGTCCACCAGGTGGGGCCACCAGCCCCAGAGGCCTACATGGGCCAATAGTGGGAAGGGACCAGCCCCTAGGTGGGCTGGGGCGCCTCCCACCCAGGCCCAAGGCACCTCCAAGAAGGGAAGGGGGCAAACCCTAGGGCAGATGGGCCCTAAGGCCCACCCTAGGTGCGCCTCCCCCTCTCCCCTTGTGGCCGCCACCCAGATGGGATCTGGGGGCTGCCGCCACCCCTAGGGAGGGAACCCTAGGTGGGGGCGCAGCCCCTCCCCTTCCCCTATATATACTTGAGGTATTGGAGGCTGCAAGACACACGAGATCCTCTCCCTCTTGGCGCAGCCCTACCTCTCTTCCTCCTCGTCTCTCGTAGTGCTTGGCGAAGCCCTGCTGGAGTTCCGTGCTCCTCCACCACCACCACGCCGTCGTGCTGCTGCTGGATGGAGTCTTCCCCAACCTCTCCTTCTCCCCTTGCTGGATCAAGGCGTAGGAGACATCACCGGGTTGTATGTGTGTTGAACACGGAGGTGTCGTCCGTTCGGCACTAGGATCATCGGTGATTTGGATCACGACGAGTACGACTCCATCAACCCCGTTCACTTGAACGCTTCCGCTTAGCAATCTACAAGGGTATGTAGATGCACTCTCCTTCCCCTCGTTGCTAGATTACTCCATAGATTGATCTTGGTGATGCGTAGAAAATTTTGAATTTCTTCTACCTTCCCCAACATTTTCCATGTACAGTCCTCCTAGCTGGGTAAGTACCAACATCTCCGCTCTTACTTACTCTGCTCCCTGAGCCACTTTCAATGAGTGTTAATCCGTCCATTTATAATAGCACTGGCGAAAGATTTCGGAAGGGCTTCACAGCCCCGCCCCATAGCCCGAGGGCCACAATCGGGACCTTGACCGCGGATTTGAAGAGGATCCGGATATATTCGTGGTGCTTGAGGATGGGGTGTTTTACCAGTCGATCTACGATGGCACAGAAGTAGCTATCACCGCGCGATTATCCCGGCCTTCTCCCTGCTTCACACGTAAGTAATCATGAGACATCTCATCCGAAAGAGTTCTCCCATTCTGCCTCACCCACCACACTGTCCTATGCTCAAAAGGGGAGGCGTTCGGCACGTCATGTTGCCCCAGGGGCATCTCCAAAGAGAGTGGCCCCTACACTGGGCAAGCCTTTGAAGAGGAAGGCAAACGAAGGCACGGTCGAGCCTTCATCAAAGAGGTATGGATTTGCAAATATGCACCTTGGCAGTCACATCCAACTGTGACCTTTCTGTTCGTCCTGTATCAATAAAAGAGTGTGTCGGACTATGTCCGGGGGTCCGTCCGGTCATACTTCCCGCAGCCAGGATCCAGATCCTGCCATAAAGATGGGGCTGATACGAGGGTAATGTCGGATTGTCCTCCAACCGAGGATTCGGATGATGTATCTGTCACCAACTTGGAAGTGGAGAGTGCCATGAACCATCGGCGCCGAAGGGCCATTTTACAAGACCCCGGCTTTTCAGAAGAGGCATTTAACGCCTTTAGCTCAGCTAATGTATACATCTGAGTGATACGTCTCCGTCGTATCTACTTTTCCAAACACTTTTGCCCTTGTTTTGGACTCTAACTTGCATGATTTGAATGGAACTAACCCGGACTGACGCTGTTTTCAGCAGAATTTCCATGGTATTATTTATGTGCAGAAACAAAAGTTCTCGGAATGACCTGAAACTTCACGGAGAGTATTTTCAGAAATAATAAAAAATACTGGCAAAAGATGAAGACCAGGGGCCCACACCCTAGCCACGAGGGTGGGGGCGCGCCTGCCCCCTGGGCGCGCCCCCCTACCTCGTGGGCCCCCTGGAGCTCTTCCGACCTCAACTCCAACTCTATATATTTGGTTTCGGAGAGAGAAAAATCAAGGAGAAGGATTCATCGCGTTTTACGATACGGAGCCGCCGCCAAGCCCTAAAACATCTCGGGAGGGCAGATCTGGAGTCCATTCGGCGCTCCGGAGAGGGGAATCCATCGCCGTCGACATCATTGACCTTCCTCCATCACCAATTTTATGATGCTCACCGCCGTGCGTGAGTAATTCCATCATAGGCTTGCTGAACGGTGATGGGTTGGATGAGATCTATCATGTAATCGAGTTAGCTTTGTTAGGGTTTGATCCCTAGTACCCACTATGTTCTGAGATTGATGTTGCTATGACTTTGCTATGCTTAATGATTGTCACTAGGGCCCGAGTGTCATGATTTCAGATCTGAACCTATTATGTTTTCATCAATATATGAGAGTTCTTGATCCTATCTTGCAAGTCTATAGTCACCTACTATGTGTTATGATCCGGCAACCCCGAAGTGACAATAATCGGGACCACTCCCGGTGATCACCATAGTTTGAGGAGTTCATGTATTCACTATGTGTTAATGCTTTGGTCCGGTACTCTAATAAAAGGAGGCCTTAATATCCCTTAGTTTCCGTTAGGACCCCGCTGCCACGGGAGGGTAGGACAAAAGATGTCATTCAAGTTCTTTATCATAAGCACGTAAGACTATATTCGGAATACATGCCTACATTACATTGATGAATTGGAGCTAGTTCTGTGTCACCCTAGGTTATGACTGTTACATGATGAACCACATCCGGCATAATTCTCTATCACCGATCCATTGCCTACGAGCTTTCCATATATTGTTCTTCGCTTATTACTTTTCCGTTGCTATTGCTATCATCACTACAAAATACCAAAAACATTACTTTTGCTACCGTTACCACTACTATCATATTACTTTGATACTAAATACTTTGCTGCAGATATTAAGTTGCTAGGTGTCATTGAATTGACAACTCAGCTACTAATACTTGAGAATATTCTTTGGCTCCCCTTGTATCGAATCAATAAATTTGGGTTGAATACTCTACCCTCGAAAACTGTTGCGATCCCCTATACTTGTGGGTTATCAAGACTATTTTCTGGCACCATTGCCGGGGAGCATAGCTCTATTCTTTGAGTCACTTGGGATTTATATCTTCTGGTCACTATGAAGAACTTGAAAGACGTGAAAACAAAAATTTATCCCTCAACTACGAGGGGAGGTAAGGAACTGCCATCTAGCTCTACACTGGATTCACCTTCTGTTTTGAGTAAGCTTGCGACACCTAAACCTGCTTCTGCTATTCATTCTAATATGTCGCATGTTATTGATGATGCCACTTCTGCTATGCACGATACTGATGATGAAACTACTTCTATGCTTGATACTATTGTGCCACTTGGTGAATTTCTTGATGAACAACTGGCTAGGGCTAGAGAGAATGAAATTATTGAAACTGATTATATTGAAGATAGTGATGATGAAGAATCTCCCCCTAATAAATATGAATTGCATGTTGTGCCTGAGGGTTATGTTCTGGATGAAGAATCTGCTAGAGCTATTCTTGCTTGTAATGATAGAAGTGATCTTAAGAAACTATTAGCTAAATGGAAGCAACAATCTCTTAATGCTAGAATGAAACCTGATCCTACTTTTGCTACTTCACCTATCTTTGTTACTGATAAGGATTATGAATTCTCTGTTGATCCTGAATAATTACTTTGGTTGAATCTGATCCTTTTTATGGCTATGAATCTGAAACCGTTGTGGCACATCTTACTAAATTGAATGATATAGCCACCCTATTCACTAATGATGAGAGAACTCGCTACTTTTATATCCTTAAAATATTTCCGTTTCTCATTAAAGGGTGATGCTAAGATATGGTTTAATTCTCTTGATCCTGGTTGTGTGCATAGTCCCCAGGATATGATTTATTACTTCTCTGCTAAATTTTTCCCTGCTCATAAGAAACAAGTTGCCTTGAGGGATATATATAATTTTGTGCAAATTGAACACGAGAGTCTCCCACAAGCTTGGGGAGGCTTCTCCAATTACTTAATGCTTTGCCTTACCATTCTCTTAAGAAAATGAAATACTTGATATCTTTTATAGTGGACTAACCGATACTTCCAGAGATTACCTGGATAATTGTGTTGGTTCTGTTTTCAGGGAAAGAACACCAGACAAAGCTGAAATTCTATTGAATAATATGTTGACAAATGAAAATAATTGGACACTTCCTGAGCCAACTCCTGAGCCTATTCTTAAACCAACTCCGAAGAAGAGGGGAGTTCTATTTCTCAGTCCTGAAGATATGCAAGAGGAAAAGAATTGTATGAAAGAAAAAGGTATTAAAGCCGAAGATGTTAAGAATTTACCTCCTATTGAAGAAATACATGGTCTTAATTTACCGCCTGTTGAAGAAACACATGGTCTTGATAACCCGACACCGGTAGTAAAGGTAAATTCTCTCTATAGATATGATAAAGCTGAAATTCCATTTACCAAGTTTGCTAGCCCATGCTTAGATGAGTTTGATAACTTTATGGTCAAGCAAGAAGACTTCAATGCTTATTTTGGTAGAGAATCAAAATGCAGTGCTGATATGCTTGAACACTTGGGTGATTATATGGCTAATGTCAAACGTGAACTTGAACTTATTAGTAAACATGCTTCTATGGTTACCACTCAAGTAGAACAAGTACATAAAGCTCAAAATGATTTTCTCAATGAATTGAATAGTAAGAATAATGATTTTGCTGTTAGAGTGGCTACTAGAAGTGGTAAAATGACTCAGGAACCTTTGTATCCTGAAGGCCACCCTAAGAGAATTGAGCAAGATTCTCACAGAAATAATATTGATGCACCTAGTCCTTCTAAAAAGAAGAAAAAGAAAAATGATAGGACTTTGCATACTTCTATTGAACCTATTGCTGAACTACCTGAGAATCCAAATGATATTTCTATGTCTGATGCTAAAACACAATCTGGTAATGAACATGAACCTAATGAAAATGTTAATGATAATGTTCATGATGATGCTCAACCTAGTAATGATAATTATGTAGAAATTGAACCTGTTGTTGATCTTGATAACCCACAATCAAAGAATCAACGTTATGATAAGAGAGACTTTGTTGATAGGAAACATGGTAAAGAAAGAGAACCATGGGTTCAAAAACCCATGCCTTTTCCTGCCAAACCATCCAAGAAAAAGGATGATGAGGATTTTGAGTGCTTTGCTGAAATGATTAGCCCTATCTTTTTGCGTATGCGGTTGACTGATATGCTTGAAATGAATCCTTATGCTAAGTATATGAAAGAAATTGTTACTAATAAAAGAAAGATACCGGAAGCTGAGATTTCCACCATGCTTGCTAATTACACTTTTAAGGGTGGAATACCAAAGAAACTTGGAGATCCAGGAGTACCCACTATACCATGCTCCATTAAAAGAAATTATGTTAAAATAGCTTTATGTGATCTTGGAGTCGGTGTTAGTGTTATGCCTCTCTCTTTATATCGTAGACTTGATTTGAATAAGTTGACACCTACTGAAATATCTTTGTAAATGGCTGATAAATCAACTGCTATACCTGTCGGTATTTGTGAGGATGTGCCTATTGTGGTTCCAAATGCTACTATTTTAACGAACTTTGTTATTCTTGATATTCCCGAGGACGATAGTATGTCTATTATTCTTGGAAGACCCTTTCTGAATACTGCAGGGGCTGTTATTGATTGCAAGAAAGGCAATGTCACTTTTCATGTTAATGGTAATGAGCATACAATACACTTTCCGAGGAAACAGCCTCAAGTTCGTAGTATCAATTCTATTGGAAAATTTTCATCGATTATTTTTTGAGGTTTTGAATTTCCTCTTCCTACTGTTAAAAAGAGATATGATATTCTTATTATTGGGGATGTGCATATCCCCGTTGAGGTAACATAGTGTTATTCAAAATTTCTCCGGTTCCATGTTATTCGGAATGAGTTTGTTAACAAGACTTGATCAACCTTGTTAATGGATTTCTTTTGATGATCATGAGATGTATGAAGTTAGAAAACACAACTCTCTTTACCCTCCTTTTACTTTCTATTATTTATATTAAATAAAAAATAGTAATTTCTGTCAGTTATCTGAATTATCCGTGCAATATAAAAATACCCTGAAAATATAAGTTCTCCAAATGCCTTGAAATTTAAATATGATTTTTTCTGGAACATTTGAGAATATTTGGCACTGAGAACACGGCAGGGGGAGCTGGCACCTGGCCACGAAGGTCAGGGGCGAGCCCGCCCCCCTAGGCGCCCCCCTGCCTCGTGGGCCCACGGTGGCCCCCCTCCACTTATTCCTGCACCCACACACTTCTTCTTCCTCCCACAAACACCAATATCCAGCTCAAGCACGAGTTCTAGCTCATTTGTCGTGATTTTTAGTCTCCTTGCTCAAAGCACCTTTCACAAAACTGCTTTAGGGGATTGTTCCTTGGTATGTGACTCCTCCATTGGTCAAATTAGTTTCTATTCTAGTGCTTTATTCATTGCATATTTTTGCTGCTTAGGTGACCTTGTTCTTGAGCTTGCATGTCAAATTTATATGGTCAAAAGTAGTCTTGATGCATGATATAGGCTCTAGGCACTTGTAGGAGTAGTTGCTACCAATTTTATTGAGTTTGGTTTACTTTTATTTTGAAGTTACTAAAAAATTCAGAAATTTTTCAGAGGAAGAAATATGTTTAGAAAAATGTACCAAGGTGGTTCTTCAAGGAAACAAGAGCCCAGGCTTGCAATGCGTGATGCTGATGATGAGCCCCCAAGGGACGCTCCAGTGCCGCCTTGTGAATGGCCTTTAGAGGACTTCATGGATCAAGCAGAAATTAAGGAAGAATTTAACGCATATTTGCGTAATGCTGATCTTGTGAGCTTCGAGGCAGAATAGTGCCGCCAATACCACTATCTCACTAGTTCCTTTGTGAGGAGGTTTGAATTTTCATCTTCACGCAATTCTCAAATTGTCTTGTTTGATCTTTATGAAAAATCTTATACTATGGACTTAGAGGATTTCACCATTGCTTGCAAACTTCCACAATGGGGTAGTACTAAAGAACCTCACAAATCTGAGTTTAGAGATTTTCTTGCTAGTATAACTATGGGGGAATCTAGGGATATAACACAAACTACCATAGGGAGCATTCATTTTCCTGCTATACATTATTTTTCTCTCTTCATAGGTAGATACATTAATGGTAAAGATGAAGCTTGTCACATGTGTGTCCCCGACCTCAATATTCTTAGGAGTGCTGTGTTAGGAGATAAATCTTATAATTTGGGAGCCATTATTGCACGTATGTTGCATCTTAATAGATTTAATGGAGATTTCTTTGGTGGAATTTATGCAACCCGTATAGCTCATTTTCTTGGTATAACCATATGTGAGGATGATATTGAGTTGCCTCCTGCTTATTTGGATTATGAGGCTATGGTTCGTCATCATTTTGTTGAGAGGAACAATCAGTTCCTCTAGTACTGACTAATCTTTGACAGACGATGCACCTATCACGTCGCTCTCTGTGCTCCTACTTTCTTTGATTTTCAGGCAAAAGGGCGATATTTTATAACAAGAGGGGAGGCGGAAGAGTATGAGAGGAGGGCTGAAATAGCGCGCCTCCAAGCTGCAGCTCACGATGCAATGACTGTTGCATCACAGTACGACCCCAGTTACAACTTTGGATATCATCCAGGCCAACCATGGACATAGACCAACTTAGGCCAAAAGCCTAAGCTTGGGGGAGTACGTATTTCTCACCGACATTACATTCATGTTCACACACTCATTGCTAGATGTCGGTGCTCATACTTTTTCATTCTATTATCCATGCTAGTTTATTTTCCTTTTTATTCTTTCTTCTTGTGTGTTTGATAAACCTTAAGAAAAAATCAAAAAAGTTAGTTGTAGCTTTCAATTAGTTTACTTTCCATGCTTGTAGTAGTAATTAAAAAGAAAACCCAACAAAATGTCATGTTCTTCTTTTGCTTGTTGGGAGCTTTCTCGTGTAAATAGTTTTATTTCTTTTCTTTTCTTTGGGGGTCGTTAGGAGAAGACCATAATTAAATTGTTGAAGTGGCTCTTATTTGCATTATTGTTGACCTGACAAAAGAGCCCATATTGCCTTGTCTTCTCTTGTTTAATGAATGCTTGCAGATTCCAGCCTAGTCCAATGCACATGCACTATTATCATTATTCACATCGTTCGGTCGTGCAAGTGAAAGGCAATTATGACGATATATGATGGACTGGCACAGATGAGAGAAGCTGGTAGGAACTCGACCTCTCTTGTTTTGTAAATATGATTAGTTCATCATTCCTGATTCAGCCTATATTAATAAACATGTTTGCAATGACAACTAGAGATCATAGTTTCTTATGCCATGCTTAATTAGCTAGGAGCTTATAATGGATTACCTTGCGTGCCAACATGCTATTAAAATGGTTGTGATGTGGTATGATGGGTTGGTATCCTCTTTTGAATGATATAAGTGACTTGACTTGGCACATGTTCACGCATGTAGTTGAAACAAAATCAACATAGCCTTCATGATATTTATGTTCATGGTGGAATATATCCTACTCATGCTTGCACTCAATGTTCATTGACTTTAATGCATGTTCATGGTTGTTGTCGCTCTCTAGTTGGTCGCTTCCTAGTCTTTTGCTAGCCTTCACCTGTACTAAGCGGGAATACTGCTTGTGCATCCAATTCCATAAACCCCGCCATATGAGTCTACTATACCTTCCTATATGCGGTATCTACCTGCCATTCCAAGTAAATTTGTATGTGCCAACCTCTCAAACCTTCAAAGAAATATCCTGTTTTGTACACTCAAATAGCTCATGTATCAACTAGGGTTGTCCGTATCTTCCATGTTAGGCGGGTTATTCTCAAGAGGAGTGGACTCCGCTCCTCACTCACGAGAAAATGGCTGGTCACCGGGATGCCCAGTCCCATGCTTTATGCAAATCAAATCAAAATAGTTGCAAACAAAACTCCCCTTGGGACTGTTGTTAGTTGGAGGCACTCGTTGTTTCGAGCAAGCCATGGATTGATGCTTGTTGGCGGAGGGGGAGTATAAACTTTACCATTCTATTTGGGAACCGCCTATAATGTGTGTACCATGGAATATATCGACATCTCTTGGTTGTTATGTTGACAATGAAAGTATACCGCTCAAAATATTATTCATATCTATTTCAAAACCGAGCTCTGGCACTTCTACAAATCCCTGCCTCCCACTGCGAAGGGCCTATCTATTTACTTTTATGTTGAGTCATCCTCCTCTTATTAAAAATCACCCGCTAGAGAGCACCTCTGTCATTTGCATTCATTACTGCTTAGATTACATTGAGTATGACTTGACTGGATCTCTTTTACCATGAATTACAATGTCTAGTCAGTCCTTCATCTTTAAAGGTGCTCTGCATTTATGTTTTGCAGTCTTGGAAAGGGCTAGCAAGATACCATCTTGTTATATCATATTATGATTGTTTCGAGAAAGTGTTGTCATCCGAGATTTATTATTATTGCTCGCTAGTTGATTATGCCATCGATATGAGTAAACATGAGACCTGAGCGTTATTGTGAATATGGTTAGTTCATAATATTTTCTTAAAACTTGAATGCTGACTTTACATATTTGCAACAACAAGAGCAAACAGAGTTTGTAAAAGTTTTTCTTTATCACTATCAGTTTATCAACTGAATTGCTTGAGGACAAGCAAAGCTTTAAACTTGGGGGAGTTGATACATCTCCGTCGTATCTACTTTTCCAAACACTTTTGCCCTTGTTTTGGACTCTAACTTGCATGATTTGAATGAAACTAACCTGGACTGACGCTGTTTTTAGCAGAATTGCCATGGTGTTATTTATGTGCAGAAACAAAAGTTCTCGGAATGACCTGAAACTTCACGGAGAGTATTTCAGGAAATAATAAAAAAATACTGGCCAAAGATGAAGACAAGGGGGGCCACACCCTAGCCACGAGGGTGGGGGCGCGCCCCCTACCTCGTGGGCCCCCTGGAGCTCCTCTGACCTCAACTCCAACTCTATATATTTGGTTTCGGAGAGAAAAAATAAAGGAGAAGGATTCATCGCGTTTTACGATACGGGGCCGCCGCCAAGCCCTAAAACCTCTCGGGAGGGCCGATCTGGAGTCCATTCGGGGCTCCGGAAAGGGGAATCCGTCGCCATCGATATCATCAACCTTCCTCCATCACCAATTTCATGATGCTCACCGCCGTGCGTGAGTAATTCCATCATAGGCTTGCTGGATAGTGATGGGTTGGATGAGATCTATCATGTAATCGAGTTAGTTTTGTTAGGGTTTGATCCCTAGTATCCACTATGTTCTGAGATTGATGTTGCTATGACTTTGCTATGCTTAATGATTGTCACTAGGGCCCGAGTGCCATGATTTCAGATCTGAACCTATAATATTTTCATAAATATATGAGAGTTCTTGATCGTATCTTGCAAGTCTATAGTCACCTACTATGTGTTATGATCCGGCAACCCCGAAGTGACAATAATCGGGACCACTCCCGGTGATGACCATAATTTGAGGAGTTCATGTATTCACTATGTGTTAACGCTTTGGTCTGGTACTCTATTAAAAGGAGGCCTTAATATCCCTTAGTTTCTGTTAGGACCCCGCTGCCACGGGAGGGTAGGACAAAAGATGTCATGCAAGTTCTTTTCCATAAGCATGTATGACTATATTCGGAATACATGCCTACATTACATTGATGAATTGGAGCTAGTTCTGTGTCACCCTAGGTTATGACTGTTACATGATGAACCACATCCGGCATAATTCTCTATCACCGACCCGTTGCCTACGAGCTTTCCATATATTGTTCTTCGCTTATTACTTTTCCGTTGCTATTGCTATCATCACTATAAAATACCAAAAACATTACTTTTGCTACCGTTACCACTACTATCATATTAGTTTGCTACTAAATACTTTGCTGCAGATATTAAGTTTCCAGGTGTGGTTGAATTGACAACTCAGCTGCTAATACTTGAGAATATTCTTTGGCTCCCCTTGTGTCGAATCAATAAATTTGGGTTGAATAATCTACCCTCGAAAACTATTGCGATCCCCTATACTTGTGGGTTATCACTGAGCTACTCGAGATGGGCGGAACAGAGCCACAAAGTAGCATTTAAAAGATGTGCGGGTAAGTTTACTTTGTCCGAATATGATAACCATATGCCAGTAGCCCCCGAGACTTGAAGCAGTCGGTATAACTAATTTATGTATCGTTGTATAACCAGGTTCTTACGGAGAAGAATGACCTGCTAGCCCAAGAGCTAGAAAAGTGTCAGACACAGCTAACTGCTGCCAATGCCGAACTGGAGAAATCCGAGAAGGCGTCTCCTGGTAATGTTCCCCTCCATCGAGCAAACATAACGGTATACCAATAATGCTAAGATGGTTGCTCGCCTCTTATTAGGATCATTAGATCAACTGCAAGAAGAACTGAAAGCTGCTCAAGGCGGAGAACGAGAAGCCAATAAACTGCTAGCCGCGGGCGAGCATTTTCTAACAAAAGTCGTGATGGAGAAAAACAAACTCCAGGATTCGAATACCCGACTAGGCGAGGAACTGAAAGATGTACGGGCTCAGCTGGTTGACACCGTAAAGGAGAATGAAAGGTTGCGAGGCGGCATATTCAGTATGTGGTTGAACTTACCTTCGAATAACTCGGAGGTGGAGGGGACTGACAGAGTTATTGTCTGCAGGTATGCTAACCGGTCGTCCTGAAGAGGAGATGTCCGGATTCTCGGGCGATCTGCTATAGGAGTCGTCGCAAGTGCATGAGCAGGCTCGGTAGGCGATGAGAAGTGTTGCCAAGGCCTTATGGCCGTCCGCCTTCCCTCCAGGAAAGATGGAGGAGCTTATACAGCTGTTCAAGGGAGCACGGCGGAGCTTTCGATTGTGGAAGATATCGGCCTGCCGGGACGGTTCACAGGAAGCCTGGGCCATGGTGAAAACACGGTATACCAAGCTTGATCCGAATCATATGGCTCGGGTCGGACCTCTAGGGTCAGATGGAAAAGAAGTTCCCGTTAATTTGGTATATGACCAAGTAGAAATAGCCGCCTAGTATTCCCAGCAGGATTGTAAGTTAGACAGCCTGTTGGACGGTATAGAGGAGGAAATTTTTGAGTCCAAATGACTATGTACCTTCCTTGGCGTATGTAACTCTAGCTGAATTGTAAAACGATTGTCATGGCAGACCTTTTCGCTTCGACCTCTGGACCCGAAGGTGCGGAGTGTTTCCGAATACCTGAGCGGTAAAATAGACCGGGATATGCATGGAAACCAGGCGTAGGGGTCATAGTTGCTTGAACAGACTAGTTGTATCCAGCTAGTTATGTTATATTACATTATGATTGTAAGAAACATCTTCCAGAGAGAATTGTTCCATTAAGGGTTCCTTTCCCTGGGTGTGCATGCGTGTAATGTGCATGTCCGAACCGTGATTGAAAAATCACAGTATATGTAACTTCTGGGGGTTCACAATGGAGTGAATGCAAAAACATCTTTAATTCACCAACCGAATATTCCCTTAAGAACGCTAGCTTTCGGCTTCACCCAGTCTGAGGTACACATCCGGATGACCCGACAGTAACAATCATAGAGGTGCTCCCTTTATACCCTAGCCGAATTAACAGGAACGTAGGGCATAAGCACAGGAGCCAGGCAACCCAGATTGGCCAAAACTTAAGTCATATCGATGCATATGATGGCAAAGAAAAGGTACATATATGGGGAAAACGCATATGTGATGAGCTTGATGCTTGGAAAATAATAATAGCAAGCTTCTATCCAAGAAGCCCCCGGGTATAATGGACGTACATATTTGAAGATGTACGCATCAGGGGTGCACGGTCTAGCTGCATGAAAGCTTTAAGGCTAAAGAGAGAAAAAACGAAAAGACAGAAAAAATGATGGAAACAACAGGGGGAAGGGGACGAACACAGAGTTCGGCGCTAGGCATAGAATCGTCGGAGTCTGGCCGCGTTCCAGGGGTTCGGCTCTAAGCGATTGTCTGACGCATCACGCATGCGGTACGCTCCTCCGGTGAGAACTTCGTCAATGATGAAGGGACCCTCCCACTTGGGCTTGAGTTTGTCCTTTTTCTTCTCCGGCAGGCGTAGAACAAGTTCGCCAACATTATAAGTCTTGGCCTGCACTTCTCTGCTTTGATACCTGCAAGCCTGCTGTTGATAAAATGTGGAACATGCTTTTGCGATGTCGCGCTCTTCCTCCAGGGCATCTAATCTGTCCTGTCGATCAAGCTCGGCCTCTCTCTCTTCATACATGTGTACTCGAGGTGAGTCATGAATAATGTCATGGGGTAACACTGCCTCTGCGTCGTACACCATGAAGAAAGGCGTATATCCAGTAGTACGATTGGTCGTGGTCTGCAGCCCCCTGAGTACACAGTCGAGCTCCTCAACCCAGTGCTTGTCTGATTCTTTCAAAGACCGCACTAGTCTAGGCTTGATGCCGCTCATAAGACCATTGGCTCGTTTGACTTGACCGTTTGTTTGCGGATGATAGACAGAGGCGTAATCGAGTTTGATGCCCAGATTAGCGCATCAGGTTTTCACCTCATCGACTATGAAATTGGAGCCGTTATTGGTGATGGTGCTGTGTGGAACATCATAATGGTGTACAACACCAGATATGAATTCTATCACCGGCCTGGACTCGACCGTTTTAACTGGTTTGGCCTCTATCCACTTGGTGAATTTATCCACCATGACCAGCAGATACTTTTTCTTATGGATTCCTCATTTAAGGGGTCCGACCATATCAAGCCCCCAGACCACTAAAGGCTAAGTGATGGGGATTGTTTGTAAGGCAGTGGGCGGCATATGGCTTTGGTTGGCGAAGAGTTGGCATCTGACGCAATGTTAGACAAAGTCATGTGCATCTGCTCGGGGAGTTGGCCAATAAAAACCGGTACGGGAGGCCTTGCTAACGAGGGCCCGAGTGTGGCATGGTTCCCGCTGAGACCGGCATGAATTTCATCCAGGAGCTGCCGCCCCTCTTCCTCGGAGATACATCTTTGAATGACTCCGGTATCACTTTTCTTGTAGAGCTCTCCGTCGTGAACCTTATAGGTCTTCGAACATTGGACAATGCGGCGGGCCTCATTCTGATCCTCAGGGAGTTCCTTCCTATTAAGGTAGGCCAAGAAGGGTTCGGTCCATGGGGCAATGACTGCCATAATGAGATGGGCTGACGGTGTTATTTCGGTGGTTGAGCCCCCCGATGATATCGGTGTGTTCGGAATCTGGGGTTGTGTTCGGATCCGGACTAGTGTTGCCGCTCTCCCCTTGCCACACCATGGATGGCTTAAAAAGCCTTTCCAGAAAGATGTTAGGTGGGACGGGGTTGCTGTCTGCGTTCTGGGAACGGGGGTCCCCAGACTTGCCTGCGTGCGGCCTGCGGCGTGGCTCAAAGGGGGGCCCAGCACGGCCCATCTTCACCAACACAGACCCAAGACCCTCGCGAGGGGCCAAGCCTTGCGGGGCGGATGACGCGAAGCTTCCTCACGCACGGCCTCATCAGGTTGTCTCGCGAGGAGGTGAAGAGATCAAGGCGGGGTACCTCACGAGGTACCCGTGACGCAAGCCATGACGGCCAAGGGCGCCAGGCGGGTGCCAGCCCGCGCGGTGTCCTCCTTTCCCCTTTCGTGCAAAGGGGGCAAGCGCAGCCGCGGAGTACCGAGGCATCAGGCAAAGGTTGCCATTTCAGTGCAAAAAGACCAAGACCAGGAGGACTGCAAGACGGAGGTCATCGTGGAGCCCAAGACGGCGTCACCACCAGAGCTTTGTCCAGGCGAAGACTACTTTTGTCAGGATAACTGGTACTAGCTGTCCCCCTTCAAATTAGCCCGCCATTGTTGGCTCCCTTCCCGCTCGATATTTGGGAAGACGACCAGGGCCTCTATAAATAGGACCAGCCACCCGTAGGACGAAGGGGAGAAAAGAGGGTGACTGGACTCCTCCCAGCAGTTCATTGCCCCAGCCAAGAACAGACCCTCGCGAGGCTGTTCTTCCTTGTATTGGTCATCACCATCAGCCCAGGAGGCAATCCACCACACCACACACTGGAGTAGGGTATTACACCACAACGGTGGCCCGAACCAGTATAAACCCTGTGTCTCTTATGTTGTTCTTTCCATAGCTTAGATCTTAGCAAGGCGGAGGGGTGCAGGTAGGTAGGAGGCGAAATCTCCGTGCACACCCCAGTGTTCGAACCTCAAGGGTCTACCGGAACCCGAAATCTGACATTTGGCGTGCCAGGTAGGGGTGCACCAGAGTTTTCTCTTCCGCCACCGCCATGGCCTGCCTCGCGATGAGTAGCGCGTCGCCTGCTCCGGCCGCCGGCGCCAGCACGGGGGCCAGGGGGCTCCGAGCCCTGGCCCTAGCCCTGCAACGGGTATGGTGGCCGGACAAGTTCAAGCCAATGACGCCACCGCGCTACAGCGGCGCGACAGATCCGCTAACCTTCTTGCTGGCGAGCGAGGAGGCCCTCCTCGAAGCCGGAGGTGACGATAGGGTCACGGCCAACTGGCTCCCCATGGCCCTCACCGGCGCTCCGCGCACATGGCTGCTCCACCTGCCGGAAGCCTCCGTGGCCTCCTGGGAAGAGCCTCGCAGCCTCTTCCCCGCCCATCGCACTACACCAACACCCCCGGTCATCGCGGCCCTCCAGGGCGGCTCGCAAGCGCCGCCTACAAGTCACCATGTCAAGCCGTTCATCCGCCGGGTCAGCGCCGCTTCCATGCAGCAGGGGGTTCTTCCGGACCGGTCGGTGCCCAAGGCCGGCCTGACCTTCAGCTCGGAGGACCACCCCTCCAACTCGGCCTGCTCGGGTGCGCTGCCCATGCTGTGCACCCCCACCATCTGCCAGGTGGCCGTCACCAGAACTCTCATCGATGGCGGCGCGGGCCTCAGCGTGCTCTCGGTCGAGGCCTTCAACCTCCTCTGCATACCCCTGGAACAGCCGCAACCCAGCCGGCCCTTCTCAGGCGTTGGGGGCGGGTCATCCAGCTCCTTGGGACAAATCCGGCTCCCAGTAACCTTCGGCACCTACAACAACTTCTGCATGGAGCTGGTCGACTTCGACATTGCCCCCATCGGCCTCCCCTACAATGCCATCCTCGGCTACCCAGCGCTGGCCCAGTTCATGGCCGCGACGCACCCGGCGTACAACCTCATGAAGATGCCCGGGAGCAGCGCTGTCCTCACCGTGCACAGGGACACTAGAGACGCGCTGTGGGTGCTCAAGCTCGCCTTCAAGACGGCGGCGTCGGCACAGCCCGCCGACTTGGAGACCCCCAAGCCAAGGGGGCTGCACCCGCCAAGAAGAAACAGTTTTTCACCCAAGACAATGCAGAAACTAAGCATAGACCCATCGATGAGGACGGGTCCACCAACGCCACTTTCACCATAGGCGCCAACCTCGAACCCGAGCAGGAGGAGGCCCTGGTCGGGTTCCTGCGCGCAAACAAGAAGGTATTCGCTTGGGAGCCTAACCAGTTGGTAGGGATCCCTAGGAGTGTAATCGAGCATCACCTCAACGTGTGCACCAACGTGCGCCCTATGAAGCAGAAGGCCAGGCGGCAGTCCACAGAAAAGCAGGCCTTCATCGTCCAAGAGACCCGCAAATTAGAAGCCGCTGGGGTCATTCGCGAGGTCCGATACCCGGATTGGTTGGCCAACCCTGTCGTTGTGCCAAATAAGGGAGGGAAGGAGCGCATGTGTGTCGACTTCACCAACCTCAACAAAGCATGCCCGCAAGATCCGTTCCCTCTCCCCCGCATCGACCAGATCGTCGATTCCACCGCGGAATGCGACCTGCTATGCTTCTTGGATGCCTTCTCTGGGTATCACCAGATCAAGATAGCGGTAAAAGACGTCGAAAAGACAGCCTTCCTAACCCCGTGTGGGGTGTACTGCTACACCTACATGCCATTCGGGCTGCGTAACACAGGGGCGACCTTTCAGCGGCTGATGCACATCACTGCGGAATGTTGAAGCTTACGTCGATGACATTGTGGTAAAGTCTCGGGAGGCCAGGACCCTGATACAAGACCTGGAGGAAACCTTCGCGAGCCTCAACGCAGTGAACCTACGGCTCAACCCAGAGAAGTGTGTGTTCGGAGTCCCCTCGGGCAAGCTCTTGGGTTTCCTCGTGTCCCACCAAGGCATCGAGGATAACCCGGAAAAGGTCAAGGCGGTGGAAGACATGAGCCCACCAAAGACCCTCAGAGAAATGCAGAAGCTCAGTGGGTGCGTGACCGCGCTAGGGTGCTTCATCTCCAAGTTGGGGGAACGAGCGCTGCCCTTCTTCCGGCTAATGAATAAAAAGGGGCCCTTTGAGTGGACTGAAGAGGCCAACAAGGCGTTCCAGGATCTCAAGAGATACCTGACCAGCCCACCGGTCATGGTGGCTCCGCGCCCTCAAGAGCCCCTGGTGCTTTACCTCGCCGCCACTCCCTACTCTGCCAGCACAGCCCTGGTGGCGGTTAGAGAGGAGCGTCTAATAAAAACCGCGGCAGCAGCCCGGGACAAGGCGGAACAGGAACAAGGAAGGCCCACAGAAACCGCCACCGCGGCTGAGGAGGATCAGCCGCCGCAGAGGAGTACACCGGAGGCGGAAGAGGCCCCTCTCCCAGATGGCCAGTCTCAGGAGGCCTCATCGCCTCAAGAGGCGTCATGGTCTCCGAAGGGAGCCGCCAGCACTGATGCACCCAACCTCGTTGAGCACCTAGTGTACTTCGTCAGCACGGTGTTGCGGGATGCGAGGGAGCGGTACCTCATGCCTCAGAAACTCCTCCTCACGCTATTGGTGGCCTCGCGCAAGCTGCGGCACTATTTTCAGGGTCACCCCATCAAGGTCATCTCGTCATACCCCCTGGAGAGAGTGCTCAGGAGCCCTAACTCAGCTGGAAGGGTCGCTGAGTGGAACATAGAACTGCAAGCGTTTCAGCTCGAATTCAGCATGACCAGAGTCATCAAGGGAGCAGCGTTGGCGGAATTTGTGGCAGAATGGATGGAGGCACCAGGCCTCAAGGCCGACGAGGATCGGTCCCTCTCCCCGGGAAGCGAGGCGCCAGAAGGCTGGGTCATGCACTTCGATGGGGCGTTCTCCAGGCATGGCGCTGGGGCTGGGGCGGTGCTTATATCGCACACTCAGGACAAGCTCTACTACGCTGTGCAGCTCTGTTTCCAGCAAGGTGAAAAGGTCTCCAACAACATAGCGGAGTATGAAGGTTTAATAGCGGGCTTGAAGGTCGCAGCTGCAATGGGAGTGAAACGCATCACCATCAAGGGCGATTCACAGCTCCTTGTCAATTTCTCCAACAAGGTGTACGAGCCTAAATATGAGCACATGGAAGCCTACCTTGTGGAGGTCCGCAGGATGGAGAAGCAATTCTGGGGGTTGGAGTTGCAGCATGTGCCCCGTGGCACCAATCAGGAGGCCGACGACATCGCCAAACGGGCGTCCAGGCGGTTACCTCAGGAGCCTGGCATTTTCGAGGAGCGGCTCTTTAAGCCCTCAGCCCTACCATCAATGTCAAACACGGCTCAGCCTCGGGAGGAGCTCCCCCAGCCACCTGCCTCAGGAGCTCCGGCCTGTGGCCCGGCCTCAGGAGCACGCCTGCTCCTGACGATGGAACCTCAGGAGGGATGCTGGATCACGGAGCTCCGGAGTTACTTAACACAAGGGACCCTGCCGGATAAGGAGGAGGAAGCGGAGCGAGTGGCACGCCAGGCCATGGCATACTGCATCAAGGATGGAGAGCTCTACCGGAAGCGACCAAACGATGTATCCCTGCACTGCATCTCCAGGGAGCAAGGGAGGGAACTGCTGGACGATATACATGCGGAGACTGTGGACATCATTCATCATCACGGACCCTCGTCGGCAAGGCGTTCCGCAGTGGGTTTTATTGGCCCACCGCACTCAATGACGCCGTTGAACTAGTGAAAGCATGTGAGGCCTGCCAGTTCCACACCAAGCAGATCCATCAGCCAGTAGGAGGCCTGCAGACTATACCCCTTTTGTGGCCATTCGCAGTCTGGGGGCTGGACATCTTGGGCCCGTTTCCTCGGGCACCAGGGGGCTACCGCTACCTCTACGTCGCCGTGGACAAGTTCACCAAGTGGGCTGAAGTAGAGGCTGTCCGCACCATTCCCGCGGGTTCCGCGGTCAAGTTCATCAAGGGCATCGTGAGCCGGTTCGGGGTGCCGAACCGCATCATCACGGACAACGGTTCGCAGTTCACCAGTAACCTCTTCAAAACATACTGTGCTAACCTTGGAACGCAGATATGCTACGCTTCGGTGGCGCACCCCCGAAGCAACGGCCAAGTCGAGCGAGCCAACGCAGAGGTCCTGAGGGGCCTCAAGACCAGGACGTTCAAGAAGAAGCTGGAGGCCTGCGGCAGAGGTTGGTACGACGAGCTTCAGACTGTGTTGTGGTCCATCCGCACAACCACGACCAAGCCGACCGGAGAGACCCCGTTCTTCCTGGTCTACGGAGCCGAAGCGGTCCTCCCTCACGAGGTCAGACGTCGCTCCGCGCGGGTCCTAGCATTCGACGAGGCGCAGCAGGACGCCATGCGGGGGATGGACCTCGTGCTGGGGGAGGAACGTCGCCGAGAAGCCGCGCTGCAAGCGGCGAGGTACCAACAAGCGCTGCGGCGATATCACTGCCGTAACATCCGCCCCAGAACCCTCGAGGTAGGAGACCTCGTGCTCAGGCGGGTTCTCTCCAGGGAGGGGCTTCACAAGCTCTCTCCCATGTGGGAGGGCCCGTTCAAAGTTGTTCATGTTTCCAGGCCCGGCTTCGCGCGCTTGGAGACTCGGGAGGGGGTGCCGGTCCAGAACGCATGGAACATCCAGCACCTCCGGAGGTTCTACCCCTAAAAAAGGCCCAGAGCCTGTGAAGAAGGCGAATGCCTGTGAAGCTGTCGCGTTTTGGAAAAGGCCCAGAGCCTGTGAAGAAGGCGAATGCCTGTGAAGATGTCGCCTTTTGGAAAAGGCCCAGAGCCTGTGAAGAAGGTGAATGCCTATGAAGCTGTTGCGTTTTGGAAAAGGCCCAGAGCCTGTGAAGAAGGCGAATGTCTGTGAAGCTCTCGCGTTTTGGAAGAGGCCCAGCGCCTGTGAAGAAGGCGAATGCCTGTGAAGCTGTCGCGTTTTGGAAAAGGCCCAGAGCCTGTGAAGAAGGCGAATGCCTGTGAAGCTGTCGCGTTTTGGAAAAGGCCCAGAGCCTGTGAAGAAGGCGAATGCCTGTGAAGCTGTCGCGTTTTGGAAAAGGCCCGGAGCCTATGAAGAAGGCCAACGCCTGTGAAGCTCACCGCCCGTGACACTCTCACGTAATAATGAGTTGGGGCCGTACACGCCCCGGAGTCTCAGGAGCGCCGGCCTCAGGCCCTGGGGCTCCCTCCCATGCCCAGTGGCAGCACTTAGCTCCGTGCTGGTGAGAAGACGTCGAAGACTAGATTAGGTGCTAGACACGGCTTTTCATTTGCTTTCCGCAGTTGATTTGTTCCTTCTCATTCGAAGTTTTATTGAAGTTGTTGCCGTCTTTGGCTTGTGGTTCTTCGACTTTTCACTCTCCTGCCTCGATTTCTCTTATGCAAGGCCTCGCGAGGGGGGGGCAGCCGAGCGCCCTCGCGAGTGTTCCTGTCCTAGTCGTTCAAAGGGTTCGCGACCTGGGTCCATTACAGGAGGACCCCTCCAGTCCGTGCCCCACGGGCACCGCAACACGAACACAAGGCCTGGGTCGGTCGCCCCCCCACGGCTAGGGCCGGGAACTATCCATGCGCGGGCACGTAGCCGGAAGGCACGATAACAGAAGCAAAACGATTATTAACAGCAATGACCCAAACACGCCCCCGCGGGGCTCCACACTACTGTCTTTTTTCGCAGGAAAAACGAAAAGAAAGAACAAATCAGGTGCAGCTCACCTCACACCGGCCTGTAGAGAAGACTCGAGCTGCTTTCGGGGCTCGGGCAGACTCCCTCTCGCGCTTCACCGGGGCGTGACGGTGGGCGGACACGCTACCACCTCCCAAGCAGATACGATGGCGTGGAGGCTGACCACGGCCACCGCTAGAAGAGTCGCCTCCTGAAGAAGAACCGGAGAAGCTTGGGGAACCCTGAGCGCCGCCAGTCACGCGAGCGCTGTCCTCTCCATCACCGCCGGAGCTGGGTTCCCGGCCACGGTCGTCGTCCTCGGGGCAGCACCCCGCATAGTGACCATCTTCCCCAAACACCCTCATGTAGAGGGTGGCATCACCGTCAAACTTGAAGTGCAGGGTGCACCGACGGCTCAGGCCACGCGCGCGGGCAAACGTCTGCCAACCGCGGGCCAGGGCCAGGCTCCCAGTTGCGGAGACCTCCAGTGAAGCCCATGAGGCCCGGCTACAGCAGCCGTTGGCCTGAAGCCAGAGGCCGCCCGGGGCGCCGGCCGGGAGCTCGCCGAGGAGGAAGCGAGGAAGTGGAAGCCGGGTGCTAGTCGGCTCCGCCGACCACACGACGAACTCCAGCAGCGCCTCTATAGAGCGGAAGCGCGGCCTAGGGGGACGTGCGACCGGAGCGCGCCCCCCGGCCGCAGCAATCCGGCCGTCGCCGTGCTGGAAATCATCTCCACGGCCGCGGGGAGCTGCCGTGGTGGCCACAGGATGTTTGCGAGGGCGGCCTCGGCCGCGCTTGGGCGGGGGAGAGGCAGGCTCAACCTGGCGAGCCTTCCCCTTCTCTGCGGCTGAGAACTTCCTCGACGGGGCCATGAAGAAGAAGGAGAAGCAAGGGGGTGAACTGGAAGGGCGCGCGCCGATCCGTACTTATAGCTGGCGAGGGCCAACCGACGGCCCCCACGATCGCAGGTAATTATGACCCGCTTTGCATGCAGGGACTTATCCAATCCGTGCAGTTGCCGAGGCGCCATGGGGAAGTGGGGACGCCCACGTCCAATCAACTGCCACGCGGCGCCCAAGACCGCAGGCTATTAGGGCCCGCGGCGCTTCGCTCTTGCCCTTTCGCCTCCCTGCACGGCCAAGCCGGGGCGCGCCTTGGGCCCGGGGGCTACTGTCGGTGTTCTGGGAACGGGGGTCCCCAGACTTGCCTGCCTGCGGCCTGCGGCGTGGCTCAAAGGGGGGCCCAGCATGGCCCATCTTCACCAACATAGACCCAAGACCCTCGCGAGGGGCCAAGCCTCACGGGGCGGACGATGCGGAGCTTCCTCAGGCACGGCCTCATCAGGCTGGCTCGTGAGGAGGCAGAGAGATCAAGGCGGGGTACCTCACGAGGTGCCCGTGACGCAAGCCATGACGGCCAAGGGCGCCAGCCGGGTGCCAGCCCGCGCGGTGTCCTCCTTTCCCCTTTGGTGCAAAGGGGGCAAGCGCAGCCGCGGAGTACCGAGGCATCAGGCAAAGGGTTCCATTTCGGTGCAACAAGACCAAGACTAGGAGGACTGCAAGACGGAGGTCATCGTGGAGCCCAAGACGGCGTCACCACTAGAGCTTTGTGCAGGCGAAGACTACTTTTGTCAGGATAACTGGTACTAGCTGTCCCCCTTCAAATTAGTCCGCCATTGTTGGCTCCCTTCCCGCTCGATATTTGGGAAGAGGACCAGGGCCTCTATAAATAGGACCAGCCACCCATAGGATGAAGGGGAGAAAAGAGGGTGACTGGATTCCTCCCAGCAGTTCATTGCCCCAGCCAAGAACAGACCCTCGCGAGGCTGTTCTTCCTTGTATTGTTCATCACCATCAGCCCAGGAGGCAATCCACCACACCACACACTGGAGTAGGGTATTACACCACAACGGTGGCCCGAACCAGTATAAACCTTGTGTCTCTTGTGTTGTTCTTTCCATAGCTTAGATCTTAGTGAGGCGGAGGGGTGCTGGTAGGTAGGAAGCGAAATCTCTGCACGCACCCCAATGTTCGAACCTCAAGGGTCTGCCGAAACCCGAAATCCGACAGTTGCGCTTGCGCCGATGCAAGCAAGGATGTCCGCCGCTTGATTACTTTCTCGGGCCACGTGATGGAACTCGAGCCCCTCGAACCAGGCCGACATTTTTAGGACGGCGTTCCGGTAAGCCGCCTGATACGTCTCCAACGTATCTATAATTTTTGATTCCTCCATGCTATTATATATTCTGTTTTGGATGTTTAATGGGATTTATTATGCACTTTTATATTATTTTTGGGACTAACCTATTAACCTAAGGCCCAATCCAAATTGATGTTTTTTTGCCTATTTCAGTGTTTCGCAGAAAAGGAATACCAAACAGAGTCCAAACGGAATGAAACCTTTGGGAGCGTGATTTTTGGAACAAACGTGATCCAGAGGACTTGGAGTGGACGTCAAGCAACCAACAAGGAGGCCATGAGGCAGGGGGAGCGCCTACCCCCCTGGGCGCGCCCTCCACCCGCGTGGGCCCCTCGTGGCTCCACCGACCTACTTCTTCCTCCTATATATACCTACATACCCTGAAAACATCCAGGAGCACCACGAAAACCTATTTCCACCACGACAACCTTATGTACCTGAGAGATCCCATCTTTGGGCCTGTTCCAGAGCTCCGCCGGAGGGGGCATCGATCACGAAGGGCTTCTACATCAACACCATAGCCTCTCCGATGATGTGTGAGTAGTTTACCACAGACCTTCGGGTCCATTGTTTTTAGCTAGATGGCTTCATCTCTCTCTTTGGATCTCAAGACAAAGTTCTCCTCGATCTTCTTGGAGATCTATTTGATGTAACTCTTTTTGCGGTGTGTTTATCGAGATCCGATGAATTGTGGGTTTATGATCAAGATTATCTATGAACAATATTTGAATCTTCTCTGAATTCTTTTATGTATGATTGGTTATCTTTGCAAGTCTCTTCGAAATATCAGTTTGGCTTGGCCTACTAGATTGATCTTTCTTGCAATGAGAGAAGTGCTTAGCTTTGGGTTTAATCTTGCGTTGGTCGATCCCAGTGACAGAAAGGGAAATGACATGTACTGTATTGTTTCCATCGAGGATAAAAAGATGGGGTTTATATCATATTGCTTGAGTTTATCCCTCTACATCATGTCATCTTACCTAATGCATTACTCTGTTCTTATGAACTTAATACTCTAGATGCATGCTGGATAGCGGTCGATGTGAGGAGTAATATTAGTAGATGCAGAATCGTTTTGGTCTACTTGTCACGGACGTGATGCCTATATACATGATCATGCCTAGATACTCTCATAATTATGCACTTTTCTGTCAATTGCTCGACAGTAATTCATTCACCCACCATAATACTTATGCTATCTTGAGAGAAGCCACTAGTGAAACCTATGGCCCCTGGTCTATTCTCCATCATATAAGTTTCCAATCTATTTTGTTTTGCAATCTTTACTTTCAATCTATATCATAAAAATACCAAAAATATTTATCTTATTATTATTATCTCTATCAGATCTCACTCTCGTAAGTGACCGTGAAGGGATTGACAACCCCTTTATCGCGTTGGTTGCAAGGTTCTTATTTGTTTGTGTAGGTACGAGGTGACTTGCGTGTGGCCTCCTACTGGATTGATACCTTGGTTCTCAAAACTAAGGGAAGTACTTACGCAGCTTTCACTACTAGAAAAAGGCTTATCCCCAATATCTCTACTAGTGGTGCACCATGATGGTGGCGCGCCACTGCTATATAGCAGTGGTGCACCATAATCAGGTGCGCCAATGCTATGTTTTTACTAATGGCACACCACTTGAGCAGTGCGCCATTGCTATTTTTTGGTCCATCCTCCCCCCCCCCACCAGACATATCAATGGCGCACCACACCTAGGTGCGCCACTGCTATGCTACATAGTAGTGGCGTGATACGTCTCCGTCGTATCTACTTTTCCAAACAATTTTGCCCTTGTTTTGGACTCTAACTTGCATGATTTGAATGAAACTAACCTGGACTGATGCTATTCTTAGCAGAATTGCCATGGTGTTATTTATGTGCAGAAACAAAAGTTCTCGGAATGACCTGAAACTCCACGGAGAATTATTTTGGAATATATAAAAATATTGGAAGAAGAATCCACGTCAGGGGGGCCTCCACCTGTCCATGGGGGTGGGGGCGCGCCTGCCCCCCTGGGCGCGCCCCCTACCTCATGGGCCCCCTGACGCTCCATCGACCTCAACTCCAACTCTATATATTCGTGTTCGGGGAGAAAAAAATCAGAGAGAAAGATTCATCGCGTTTTACGATACGGAGCCACCACCAAGCCCTAATCTCTCTCGGGAGGGCTGATCCGGAGTCCGTTCGGGGCTCCGGAGAGGGGAATCCGTCGTCGTCGTCATCATCAACCTTCCTCCATCACCAATTTCATGATGCTCACTGTCGTGCGTGAGTAATTCCATCGTAGGCTTGCTGGACGGTGATGGGTTGGATGAGATTTATCATGTAATCGAGTTAGTTTTGTTAGGGTTTGATCCCTAGTATCCACTATGCTATGAGATTGATGTTGCTATGGGAGCATCTCCAACAGGCGCCGAACGCGCCACGCGCAAAAAACAGCTTTGCCGCGCGCCCATCGCCTGGTTTGGTGCGGCGCGCAGCGCGCGAGGGCCGCTCCAGCAGCGTGCGCGACTCTCGCACAAACAACATATGCCTTCGAAAACAGAAGCAAAAAGATCAAACACAAACAAAAATAAATCAAAATAAATAGTTCAATTTCGTTATTACAACTCAAACAAATAGTTTATCGTTCAATACAACAAATAGTGCAATTAAACATAACAAATAGTTCAACAATACAATATCGAACGCACAAATCATGATGCTCTTTGTCGTCCATTCCTTGCCCACCACTCCTCAATGAGATCCTTCTGAAGATCATTATGCGATGCGGGGCATCGAATGGCATGATAGGAGGCAACAAAACGGGCCACCCTTTCAGCCCTCCGTCGCACTCGCACGGGATATCCCAAGAGCTCATACTGAGAGTAGTCTACATCTTGGCCACGCTCATGCTCGATGATCATGTTATGCATGATCACACAAGCGTGCATGATGTACGAAAGCATTTTCTGATCCCAAAATCTAGCCGGTCCTCTCATAATAGCAAATTGGGCTTGCAAAATCCCAAAAGCTCTCTCCACATCTTTTCTAGCCGCCGCCTGAGCATTGTGGAAATCAAGTTCTTTCTTACCTTCTGGCTTTTTCAACGGCTTGACAAAGGTTTGCCACTTTGGATAGATGCCATCCGCTAGATAATAGCCATAGTTGTATGTACGGCCATTTGCTCTTGATCTAGGCATTCCAAAGAATGCATGCCAAATCCAAGTCTCTTGATCGGCCACCGCTTCAAGGATTATAGTGGAACCCTTTTTTGGCCGTCGAATTGTCCATGCCATGCCTTTGGACAATTCTTCCAACTCCAATGCATGCAATCTATTGAGCCAAGCATGCCAGGAAAGCCGCGAGCTTTGTTCATCGCCAATAGCCTTGTGACGTCTTCAGCATTGGGAGATCTCAAATACTCCTCGCCAAACACTTGCACAATTCCGACTGCGGAGCGCTTGACACACATGATGGCTTGGCTCTCACCCATAGCCAAGTGATCATTAACTAGATCAGCCGGTATACCGTATGCCAACATACGCAAAGCGGCTGTCACCTTATGAAAAGTGCTATGCCCGAGCTCTCTGGCGGCATTCCTCCTTTGCTGAAAAAACGGTCATGGCTCGTTAGTTTCTCTGCAATGCGCCTGAACAACTCGGTGCTCATCCTAAACCGGCGATGAAAATACGACTCGGGGTATGTGGGATTCTCCGCAAAATAATGCCTAATCAATCTGTTGTGGGCATCGATCCTATCCCTCCAAATTTTCTGCCGACCCATAACCGAACCACCGTGCTTCGGTTTTTTATTGATATGCATAGCTAGGATCATTGCAAGATCCTCCTCCTCTTCCATATCAAATTCTTCTTCGGAAGAATCATATGACGAACTCATCTACAATGTTCAATAATATGCTATAAAAAACTACAATCAACATGCACGGAATTCATGGCTTTTGAGCAATACATACCTTCTAGGCGTTTCGTCGAACACCTTGCGGGAGCCAAGCGGCAGTGAGTGCGCGGGCGCTGTTCGTCGGAGGACCAACGCGCGCGAGGGGCGGCGGGACTAGAGGGGGCCAGAGAAGCCGCCGCGGGGTGGGGATAGGCCGGGGAAGCGCCAGAACGGTCGCCGGGTGGTGCGGTCGGCGGCGGCGGCGCGGCTGGATGCGGGGTGGGAGGTGCGAGCGAGCGCGGGAGCGTGCGCAGCAAATAAGCGGCGCATGATTGAGTTTCGGCCCGCGCGCTGAACTACATATGCCGCGCGCTGTTTTCGCACGCCCGCTGGAGCAACTATTCCGGTTGCTCGCGCGCTAAAACGGGGAATTTTGCGGCGTGGCGCTAGTTTGGCGCGGTTGTTGGAGATGCTCTGACTTTGCTATGCTTAATGCTTGTCACTAGGGCCCGAGTGCCATGATTTCAAATCTGAAACTATTATGTTTTCATCAATATATGAGAGTTCTTGATCCTATCTTGCAAATCTATAGTCACCTACTATGTGTTATGATCCGGCAACCCCGAAGTGACAATAATCGGGACCACTCCCGGTGATGACCATAGTATGAGGAGTTCATGTATTCACCATGTGTTAATGCTTTGGTCTGGTACTCTATTAAAAGGAGGCCTTAATATCCCTTAGTTTCCATTAGGACCCCGCTGCCACGGGAGGGTAGGACAAAAGATGTCATGCAACTTCTTTTCCATAAGCACGTATGACTATATTTGGAATACATGCCTACATTACATTGATGAATTGGAGCTAGTTTTGTGATACCCTATGTTATGACTGTTACATGATGAACCGCATCCGCCATAATTCTCCATCATCGATCCATGCCTACGAGCTTTTCACATATTATTCTCCGCTTATTTACTTTTCCGTTGCTATTGTTACAATCACTACAAAACCCAAAAATATTACTTTTGCTACTGTTACCTTTGCCACTGTTACCACTACTATCATATTACTTTGCTACTAAACACTTTGCTACAGATACTAAGTTTCCAGGTGTGGTTGAATTGACAACTCAACTGCTAATACTTGAGAATATTCTTTGGCTCCCCTTGTGTCGAATCAATAAATGTGGGTTGAATACTCTACCCTCGAAAACTGTTGCGATCCCCTATACTTGTGGGTTATCATGGTGCACCTAGGTGTGGTGCGCCATTGCTATGTCTGGTGGGGGTGTGGCTGCATGTGTGTGTGAGGTTAGTAATGGCGCACCCTCCCTGGTGTGCCATTGCTAGGGTTAGCAATGGCGCACCAGGGAGGGTGCGCCATTACTAACGTCTCACACACACAAACACACATAAACACACACCCCCCGGTGGATCGCCTTTTAGGTTTTTTTAAAAATAAAACGAAATGATAAAGATTCAAAAAAATTCAAAAAAATAGATGCTCATTTGTTATGTGTTCTCGTTGTTAGTAAAATTAACAAACATGAATTTTGAATTTTTTGCAAAAGGCCGCCGTGTTTTGGTAAAATGGCCTTAACTTTTGCATACGACCTTCGATGAAAAAGTTTTTTATATGAAAAATCATCTACTCGAAAAGTTACATCCGAATTCAACCGGCTATGCCCGTTATTGATTTTCTAGAATCCTCAGAAACCTAACAGAAAAAAAAATTACGATGCTTTTAAGATCTAGAGGCAAAAAAATCGAAAAAAATGCAAAAAAAATAAATAAATTAGCAATGGCGCACTAGTGCATGGTGCGCCACTGCTAAGTTGGGACAGAAGTTTAAAATGGCCGGCCAGCCACTTACCCCTTCATTCTTCTCCTCCTCTCCTCCACTCCATCTCCTCCTCTCCAGCGACCTCCTCCTCCTCACGGTGCTCCTCCTCCGGCGACCTCCTCCTCCCTCCTCTCCTCCTCACGGTGCTCCTCCCCCGGCGACCTCCTCCTCCCTCCTCTCCTACTCACAGTGCTCCTCCATCCTCTCCTGCTCACGGTCCTCCTCCTCCTCCCTCCTCTCCTCCTCACGGTGCTCCTCCTTCCTCTCCTGCTCACGGTCCTCCTCCTCCTCTCCGGCGACCTCCTCTTCCCTCCTCTCCTGATCCTCACGGTCTCTCCTCCCTCCTCTCCTCCTCATGGTCTCTCCTCCCTCCTCCTCTACTTCCGGCCACATGTGGAGCTCCCCCGACACAAAGAACGTACCAGATCCAGGTTGTGAAACAAATTTGAAAAAAAATTCAAGCCAAAAAAATGAGCCAGATCTAGATCCAAATTCAAAATTCAAAAATAGCAATGGCGCACGGTGGGGGTTAGACGGTGCGCCACTACTATTTTCCCGCCTTCAAAATTAAAAAAAAACAAAAAAATCAATAAAAAAAGTTACCAGTGGCGCACCTGTAGCAATAGTAATGGCGCACTACAAGGTGTGCCATTGTTACCTGCAATACTAATGGTGCACCAGAGGTGCGCCATTAGTATTTGTTACTAGTGGCGTGGTAATAGTGGTGCACCTATAGTGCGCCATTAATGGCAAGAATTAGTGCGCCACTAACAGTCCTTTTTCTAGTAGTGTTTGCTGCATCACCCTTTCCTCTTCAAGGGAAAACCAATGCATGCTCAAGAGGTAGCAAGAAGGATTTCTGGCGTCGTTGCCGGGGAGTCTACGCCAAGTCAAGACATACCAAGTACCCATCACAACTCTTTTCCCTTGCATTACATTATTTTCCATTTGCATCTTGTTTTCCTCTCCCCCACTTCACCTTTGCCTTTTCTTTCGCCCTTCTTCCGTATGATCTTGTGTTACCATGTGCCTTCTTTTTGCTTGCATCTTTGCTTGCTAAGAGATCTATGGATCCTCATCCGCTTGCCAATCTTTTTAAGAGATCCAATTATGATGAACCTATTGCTAGTGAGTTGAGTGCACTAGATTATCTTTATGGAGTTTTGCTTGAAACCCGTGGATGTGAAAATTGTGATGAAGTACTTTATGAAGTGATTCATGATAGATCTTTGAATGAAAAGCATGATTGCAATGATGTTATTAGAAATTCTATTAATGTCAATTGTGTTAATGATATGCAAAATCCTAAGCTTGGGGATGCTAGTTTTGCTATGTCTACTATTTGTTGCAATGATCATGATTGGGGTGATTATTCTTATGATCTTGAAATTTTATTTAAGCCCCATGATGAATATGAGATTGATAATAGTGTTTGCAATAATATTGGAAGTGGGTTTGGAAGAGTGTCAACTTTAGATCCCACATATTTGGAGATTGTTCAATCTTATGAAGTTTTTGATAAAAGTGGGTTTGGAGAGGTCATGACTTTAGTTAATGTTAATCCCACTATTTTGGAAGAGTGTCAACTTTGCATGCATGTGGATCGTGTTGAAAATATTTTATGTGATAGCTAGTTTGTTGAATTTGCTTATGATCCTACATGTAATTATTATGAGAGGAAATTATGGTTGTAGAAATTTTCATGTTACTAAATTACCTCTCGTTATGTTGAGATTGCTATTGTTTCTTTCCGCTTCCTTGCATGTGCTAGTTTTTTCTTGCCTTGATAATTTGTTTGCCTATAAGATGCCTATGCATAGGAAGTATGTTAGACTTAGATGTGTTTGTCACGTGTTTTATGATGCTCTCTTTGTGCTTCAATTCTTGTGTTTCATGTGAGCATCATTGAAATTGTCAATGCCTAGCTAGGGGCGTTAAACAATAGCGCTTATTGGGAGGCAACCCAATTTTATTTTTGTTCCTTGCTTTTTGTTCCTGTTTACTAATAAATTGTCAGGACCCCAATCCTAAGTCACACCGATCTAGCATGTAACACATCATATCACTTTGCGGCCTCACGCACGGTATTCCCATGGGTGCCACCTTACCTGGCCCGGGACCGTTTGCGCCTTTTGGCTCACGTATATGATAGTGTCGCTAGCATCCATATGACAGAGAACCCGGGCCGACATGGCTAGCCATGAACCCAAAGCGGCACTAACCCATGGGGACAGGCATACATGAATCAACTTCGAGCATGTCGGCCAACAGCATGTGAATCCGGGCTGTAGCACTGGGCTAACAGGACTCCGGTAACCCGGGCTGTAGTAGGCTAGGCAGGACTCCGGATATCACCGCGTGACATTTCCCCGAAGGAACAGACACAGGAACAAAGTGAAACACATGCCGGCCAGTCAAGTGTCCTGAGCAGTAGTGCTGGGCTAGCAGGACACCGATGAACCGGGCTGTAGCGGACTACTATGGCTCATGGAAGCACAAGACTACATTTCCCCATAAGAGAGGCTGCCAAGGATAAACAACTAGATTGTCGGATCCCACACATACCAAGCATTTCAGTCATACACACAATATGCTCGATATGTGTAAATACAACATGGCATCACAACATAACTCTACAACTCAAGTATTTATTTATTAGGCTCCGAGGAGCGAGATATTACAAACATGGGTCTCATGACCCAGCAGTCATAGCATACAATGCAAAGCACATGCTGAAGCTTAACATGTCTGAGTACAGACATCTACAAATGATAAAGGCTGAGAAGCCTGACAATCTACCAGATCCTACCGAGGGCACAAGATCGTAGCTGAGGTATCAAGCTAAACGTCGAAGTCCACAGGGAACTACTAACGAGACTGAAGTCTCTCTGCAAAACATAAATCAAACAAACATGAGTACAAAGGTACTCAGCAAGACTTACATCAGAACTAAACTACATATGCATCGGTATCAACAAGGGGGGGTGGAGTTTAACTGCAGCAAGCCAGCTTTGACTCAATGGCTAACCTGAACTACGACTGCAAGTAACTCTTTTGAGGTGGCGCACACGAGTCCACATATTCACCATCCAATACACCACTATGGAACCACTCCCATCTCCCTACGAGAAGGCCATCCGTAGCACTAACACTTATCTTGCGAGTTTTAGAGTATCCACTTCCACTTGTCTATGAACTGTTATAGGCAACCCAGAAGTCCATTACCGCGGACACGGCTATTCGAATAGATGATGTTAACCCTGCAGGGGTGTACTTCTTCACACACGCTCTCACCACTTACCGCCGTTTACACGACATGTACTCGGCTACCTTCAAGCGGAAGCCCAACGAGGGTGTCAGCCACGGCCAAAATAAACACTCAAGTCTCTAGTCCAGGTTTATCGCCTATCCAGGTTCCATCCGCAGGGAGTCCGGCCGAGGTTTCCACATACGGCCTCGAACGATGTGAACAGGGTTCCCGGGACACCAAACGGGCGCCCGGTACACCGTGCCACGGTGTATCTACCGCATCATAGCCCACCCCTAGGGTCAGCGCTATGCACGGCCGCCATCACATATCCTATAAACACCAGAAACTAGTTGCAACTCCTGGACAGAGGACAAGGGTGATCAAGAAGCCGAGAGGGTCCATTGGTTTCGGGCCCAATGCGTAGTAGTAACTGTTTCATGGATCACAAACACAGAACTCAGTTCCTGAGGACGGTTTCAATGAGACAACCCACCATGTACTCCTACATGGCCTCTCACCGCTACCTTTACCAAATCATGTTCACACACTTAGCTCTCAATAGTAGGACATGTTTACACACCTCTGATTCATCCCCGATGAACCAGACCTGACTCAACTCTAAGCAGTAGCAGGCATGACAAACAAGCATGAATGAGTAGGCACATCAGGGCTCAAACAACTCCTACTCATGCTAGTGGGTTTGATCTATTTACTGTGGCAATGACAGGTCATGCAAAGGAAGGGGTTCAACTACCGCAGCATGTACAGTTGAATCGTTGTTGTCCTAATGCAGTAAAAGAGAGCAGGAGCGAGAGAGTGGGCTTGTATCGGAATGAACAAGGGGGTTGTGCTTGCCTGGCACTTTTGAAGATAACATTGAGTCTTCATCAGTGTCAATGATCACAGCGTCGGAGCAGCGTATACAGAGAGGGAACAATTACTGGCAAACAAGGAAGAACACAATCAATGCGATGCAACAATATGATGCATGATCATGACATGGCAATATGATGTTGACTGAGCTAATGCAACTAGCAACGTGTTAAATGAAGTTGGTTTGAACCCTAGGTTCAAATTCAAACTCCATATGTGAGAGTTTAAATTCCATTTATATGAATTGGCCTAAACAGCAGCCATAAGTTGTCCTAACATGCATGAAAATGCCATAAACAGATTCCTTGAATTTTTCTGATAATTTTTCATATATAATATATTTCATTTGGAGTTACGGTTGATTTTCTATGATTTTTAGAAGTTTTGGACATTTTCTGAAATAAATAAATCATTTAAGATTTATTTAAATTCCAGAAAAAGGATTACTGTGACAGCCTGACGTCATGATGATGTCACCAAGTCAACAGGGCTGGTCCGGGTCAAACCTGACCAGTGGGGCCCACTGGTTAGTGACCCAGGGCTGGTTTCTGTGGCTGACGTGTGGGACCAGGTCAACGGTGACGTGGCCAGGTCAAACTGACCGGTGGGGCCATGGTCATTAGCTTAAATTAAACAGGGTATAACCCTGTGGTTAACTAACGGGTGGGGCCCGTCTGTCAGCGTCTGTTAGGGAGGGATTAGTGGTGATTAGTCTTAATTAAGCGACCACGTCAGCGGTCGACGCCGGCGACCAAAAGCACGGCGGTGGCTCGCTGGAGATGCTCGGGACGGAGCTACAGAGCATCGTTTCGCTCGTGGTTTGCGGCTACGGCGAGCTGGGAGACTCGCGCATCTAGCGGTGGCAACACCTCACGCCGGGGTTGACTAAATCGACGGCGGTGGCAACTTTTGCGGTGGCCGGAGTTCGGGCGAGGTCGGGGTTGGCGCTAGGGGGCACAGCAGGTCGAACGTGTGGGCGCGCCCGGCTCCTGGGAGAGTGCTAAGCATGGGCAAAGCTCGGGCGTGGGTGGCGGCAGCTGTGGCCATGGCGGCGATGAGGTACGGCGTCGGCGAGCTTCGGCCGCGGTGGTTAGTGAGGCTAGAGGAGGAAATACACGGCTGGGAGAGAGGGGTTTGGTAGAGGAGCTCACGGCGAGGTCGAAGCGGAGCTCAGCTGGCTCGGGGACGACCGGAAGGCGACGAATTCGTCGATGGAGTCCGGCGGCCATGCTCGGGGAAGACGACTCGTGGCAGCGATGTGGGGCTCCCGCGGTGACATGGCTTGGGGTGGAAGAAAGAGGGGGTCGAGGCAGAGCCTCTGAGCCAGTCAGGGAGGCGAGGGGGAGGCGGTGGCTGCGGTGGTGCACGTCGGCGGTGACGACGGCGTTCTCGGGCGTGAGAGAGAGGGAAAACTAGGGGAGGGGATGGGGACGAGAGAGAGTGAGAGAGAGCCGGGGAGGGTCGCGTGGCGCTGCGAGAGACGTCCAGGGGAGGAGGAGGCAGCCAAGCAGGAGGTGGAGGCTCGGGCACGGGCGCGTCGCCACGCCTCTGCCAGTAGGCAGAGGTTGAAGACGGCTCTGCCCCTGGTGGGCTGGGCCAGCGAGCTGGGCCGGCTTCAGGTAGGTGGGCCAGGTAGTCCTTCTCTCTCTCTCTCTTTTATTTTAGTTCTGTTTTCTATTTTCTCACATTTGTTTTGATTTAATTAAAATACTAAATCATTTTATAAAATCCTGAAAATAAATATGTGACTAGAACTAAAATATCCCAAACCACATAAAATGTTAGAGAATTATTGGACATGTATTATTTATATAAAAATATATATCCAATGCAAATAGTTATTGAATTAATTCAAAGGCCCAAAATAAATATCTTTGGGATTCCAAAAATATTGTTTTGAGTTTTACCTCTTGCCAATATTTTCCGAGACTAAGAGAAACATTTTCTTGGACTTCTTTGAAAAGATTTTAATGTTGATTATTTTTGAAGTGATTTATGAGGGTTTCAACTAAGCTCAATTCAACTTTCAGAATTTAGACATGATGCATGATGCTCACTCAGGTAAATAGCTACAAGCAAATTCTAGGGTTGTGACAACTCACCCCCACTAAACAAGAATCTCCACCCGAGATTCAAGTCGTGAGATAAGAAGACAGAGGGACACAAGCTATCACAATCTTCACGATCCAGATGTCTTTCCCGAGGATGTTGATTCATTGCATCACCTTAATCTCGATGTCGTGCTTTGGGACTACATCCAACATGACAATGAGAGGAAAGGAAAAACTCTAGAAGGATTGATCTTATCGAAGATCGAACAACTCAGGATCAACTAGTGGAGCGAGACGCTGAAAGAACTCTCGAGCTGAGACACGAAGCATACATCGAGAGGAAAGGAAGAACAACGACGGGGTTGGATTTGGTGGGCAACAATTCCACGCCTAAATAGATGGTGAGGGGGTTTCAAAGTAGCGAGAAGTTATGTTGCCCATAATACCATAACGAGGCACCTTAGTGAAGGTGACTCGTAGAGCTATTCCCTTAAGTGGCAAAAAGAATTACTTTTGATTCAAAGATCATTGAAACTCTTCTCACCAGCCTGAGGCAATCACAAACGATCGCGTGAAGGATTTTGAAGAAATGGCATACTCATACCAGAATGGATGTTGTGGACTACCTTGTTGAAGATAACGCAATGGATGATTTTTGCTTATCATCAGAAATGGATGAGACCCATGGTAAGTCCACTTTTGAAGATGATCCTGAACAACAGCTACTGAGGTGTAAGCTGGGAACAAAATGCAAATGTTAGGAATGATTCTGGTAACTGGGGAGAAGGTTCACCGGCAAAGGTGATTCCACCAATTGGATGGCTATCGAACAACTGAGAGAACAGAGGCACATTCCAGTTAACGACAACATCAGAACCTAGTGCCTGAGCGTGCTCTCAAAAACTTGAGCATTTGCATACTCATCAAGGTTTTACCAATATCCATGTCAAGGATCCTGGCAACACAACATACCACCATGATGAATGGTGATGGATAATGCAGATGCAAAGGAAGATAACACTTTCTCAGCTTTCACCTTAGCGAGGCCAAGGAAACAAAATCTGGATGATCGACCAGGGGACATTTAGCGCTCCGCTTCTAATGTTCTCCTTGATGTGCTAGCCTAACCCATTCATTGAAATGGTTTGGTATCTAGAACATCAAGTAGCAGGTCAGACTCGGGGAGCTCAAGAATCCATAAGGAATAACTACTGGAGTAAATCCTACGTAATCCTTATGGGGAGGTGGCCAACTTACTCAATCAAGATACTACAATAATAGGTCTTCCGGTTGGGTGTATTGGCCATGACATCCACTTTACCGGGTTACAGAGAGACCAATATTATAGCTCTTGGGAAAACGTCCCAACCATCATATCTACGTGAGATTCAGATCTGGTTGGTGTCAGGATATTACAGACTCATCGAGTCTAGAAAGAAAAGAAAGTTTGCAACACAAATCGACGGGATGACATTGTGAGATTATCAGGAAATGGACTATGGTAGTAAGCTCCAAAACATGAGCCGGTTCTGCTACAAGCGTGTGAACACGTTGTCCTAGACAAGCATGGACACCTGGTAGTCTTACAACGAAACACTACCAAGTTCAGGAGGGAACCATCAATGAGGATATCGAAGTCCTTGCGTAAGTCTAGCTCCTAAGAAGAAACTTCTTCTCCTTGAACAAACCAATCAGTGGCTTGGTGTGCTAGGAACACATATGGAGTGGAGGTAATTAATCTACCAAACCATAGAATACTTCGCACATATGCATGACTGATTTGGGATGATTCCAAGGGAAACAAAACAAACCTTTCTCAAATTCATGGCGGCAACTTACATCGAGTGCACATGAATTAGAGGAAGTCACTTCTTTCATCCAAACATATGCTTCATGAACGAAACACGAAGATAATGCTTATAAAGTTTCCAATACTAGTGTAGCGTTTAACATGAATCATGGGGGAGACAAAATGCTGCTGATGGGCTCAACAACAACTCATCGGTATTTCCATATCACTGGACTTCCACCATCATGTGAACAATGTGATAGTGTTTGTCAGACCAAAAGATGTAATGGTGTATGCTCGAGGGATCAACCACGAGTAAGACAACATTACGAACATTGTTGGTTCTGATTTGACTTGACGATAACCCATACTCAAGTCAAAGTTTTGTCAAGGCAATAGATCCAACAACTGATCACAAGGACCAATTGATGAGGATATCACCTTTCTTCAGCACACACACACACACACACAAGGATATCCCTTAAGAGTGAACTAAGTAGATTAAGCTTTTATCTTACAACTCTCCAAGTTGTTGTTTTAGCTTATCCAATTAGTCCAGGGGTATCCAACACAGGTTCTTGGGGAAAAGTGGTTTATCGGAAAACCAACTTGATCATGAACTCAACATAATGGTCAGGTGACAACCTGGGAACACTTCCGAGAAGATATTCGGAAAATCACGAACCACTGATATGTTACTAAGTTCGAGATCAATCTTGCTTTCAAGGCAAGACGATGTGATCAAAAGAGCAAGGGTTTGGCAGAATCCTAACTCATCGATCGAAGAGTGCACCAGAAATAAGGACTAGGTAGCACAATCTATCTTAGAATGATGATTCAATAACCAACACACTAAGAGTGATATTAATGTCCATTAACTACCAAGCAACACGGTTGCTAGGAGTATTGATTTCACACTTCATGGTTCACTTGTCGGTATTCCGGTTGCAACAACATGGAACCGAGGGATGAACAAAAATGGTAAGAAGTATCACTGCGTCAAGAATTCATAAGAGAAGGTGCAATTCTCATGATGTTCCTATCATAAAGCGGGTAATACTTCTGGGTAGAACAGAGCAAAAGCTGGATGGCATTTGATCTGCAGAACACAACTACTTTGACCCAATCCTGGATATGGACGAGGTACTGGAGTTTGTTTCTCCTAGTCATTCTGAAATAGAATGGCTTGACGGATCACGTGAATAACAGGCATCGATAACATCAATGCACAACTACTCCTGACTATCAATTGATAGACGGGGGTCATAATACAACTAGAGAGGAACAACTCAAAGGAACATATAACTTTCTGAGTTGTGGATGCATAGATTAGTATGTCGAATGAGTTCAACATATTTCTTCTGGATAACCCATGCAGAAAGGTAGGGTTGGCAGAGTCACAACATAGAATGGAGAACTCATCAGGAGCACTCTGTCGTGACCTTTTGGTTCAAAAGAACTCCTGCCATAGGTGGTTCATAGTATTTGGAAGAAGGAAATACCACAGACCTTGAGTACTATCGCAAAGGTTACTAATATCCTAAAGGAACTAGCAACACTATCAACATGAGGTAGGTAGGGTGAGTCTCAGGTTCAAGAACCCATGAATAGAATACCTACCACTACATGGCATCACGGGATGCTTTTGAGAATAATGGCCAGAATCATCACATCGGAAACACAAAACATGGCTAGATTACTAGGTGACTCCCTAAACACCTAGGGTCAAAATAATAGCTCCAACATATATGTCGAGGCAACAGAGTACCTCAACTCACCGGTTAGTGTGATTACACTGGCCCAAAAGGACATCAAGAACGGAAAGAAAGGGTTTGCAAATGCATCAGACTATGTAGAGACCTGGGATGACTCGGACAGCATAACGGCTGTAAATGCTCGAAAAGATTTGAGACATCCTGCAAAAATGGTGGCATAACCACTCAACATCACAATATCAAGGTTCTGAGGCCAGTTATGAATATATGGAAGTAGTAGGAACTGAACTGAGGCTTGAACTCAACAATCCTAGGCAACTATGGTTCAGTAACACGTCATCCTGATAGATAGATGAGAAGGCCTAGTTCTTAATCCCCGTAGAAAGATAAGATGACACAGATTAGAAGGTCATGAGGATAAGGAGTAAAAAGAGCCTTACGTTCCCTTCCACAACCAATTCCCTTATATAACTAAAGCATTTCTAGACTCAACTTCGACCAGTATGGCTTGGTAATCCTACAGGCAGTCAGGCTCTGATACCAACACTGTCAGGACCCCGATCCTAAGTCACACCGATCTAGCATGTAACACATCATATCACTTTGCGGCCTCACGCACGGTATTCCCACGGGTGCCACCTTACCTGGCCCGGGACCGTTTGCGCCTTTTGGCTCACATATATGATAGTGTCGCTAGCATCCATATGACAAAGAACCCGGGCCGACATGGCTAGCCATGAACCCAAAGCGGCACTAACCCATGGGGACAGGCATACATGAATCAACTTCGAGCATGTCGGCCAACAGCGTGTGAATCTGGGCTGTAGCACTGGGCTAACAGGACTTCGGTAACCCGGGCTGTAGTAGGCTAGGTAGGACTTCGGATGTCACCGCTTGACATTTCCCCGAAGGAACAGACACAGGAACGAAGTGAAACACATACCGGCCAGTTAAGTGTCCTGAGCAGTAGTGCTGGGCTAGCAGGACACCGGTGAACCAGGCTGTAGTGGACTACTATGGCTCATGGAAGCACTAGACTACATTTCCCCATAAGAGAGGCTGCCAAGGATAAACAACTAGATTGTCGGATCCCACACATACCAAGCATTTCAGTCATACACACAATATGCTCGATATGTGTAAATACAACATGGCATCACAACATAACTCTACAACTCAAGTATTTATTTATTAGGCTCCGAGGAGCGAGATATTACAAACATGGGTCTCATGACGCAGCAGTCATAGCATACAATGCAAAGCACATGCGGAAGCTTAACATGTCCGAGTACAGACATCTACAAATGATAAAGGCTGAGAAGCCTGACTATCTACCAGATCCTACCGAGGGCACAAGATCGTAGCTGAGGTATCAAGCTAAACGTCGAAGTCCACGCGGAACTACTAACGAGACTGAAGTCTCTCTGCAAAACATAAATTAAACAAACATGAGTACAAAGGTACTCAGCAAGACTTACATCAGAACTAAACTACATATGCATCGGTATCAACAAGGGGGGTGGTGGAGTTTAACTGCAGAAAGCCAGCTTTGACTCAGTGGCTAACCTGAACTACGACTGCAAGTAACTCTTTTGAGGTGGCGCACACGAGTCCACATATTCACCATCCAATACACCACTATGGAACCACTCCCGTCTCCCTACGAGAAGGCCATCCATAGCACTCACAGTGATCTTGCGAGTTTTAGAGTATCCACTTTCACTTGTCTATGAACTGTTATAGGCAACCCAGAAGTCCATTACCGCGGACACGGCTATTCGAATAGATGATGTTAACCCTGCAGGGGTGTACTTCTTCACACACGCTCTCACCACTTACCGCCGTTTACACAACATGTACTTGGCAACCTTCAAGCGAAAGCCCAACGAGGGTGTCGGCCACGGCCTACCTAAACACTCAAGTCTCTAGTCCAGGTTTATCGCCTATCCAGGTTCCATCCGCAGGGAGTCCGGCCGAGGTTTCCACATACGGCCCCGAACGATGTGAACATGGTTCCCGAGACACCAAATGGGCGCCCGGTACACTGTGCCATGGTGTATCTACCGCATCATAGCCCACCCCTAGGGTTAGCGCTACGCACGGCCGCCAACACATATCCTATAAACACCAGAAACTAGTTGCAACTCCTGGACAGAGGACAAGGGTGATCAAGAAGCCGAGGGGGTCCATTGGTTTCGGGCCCAATGCGTGGTAGTAACTGTTTCATGGATCACAAACACAGAACTCAGTTCCTGAGGACGGTTTCAATGAGACAACCCACCATGTACTCCTACATGGCCTCTCACCGCTACCTTTACCAAATCATGTTCACACACTTAGCTCTCAACAGTAGGACATGTTTACACATCTCCGATTCATCCCCGATGAACTAGACCTGACTCAACTCTAAGCAGTAGCAGGCATGACAAACAAGCATGAATGAGTAGGCACATCAGGGCTCAAACAACTCCTACTCATCCTAGTGGGTTTCATCTATTTACTGTGGCAATGACAGGTCATGCAAAGGAAGGGGTTCAACTACCGCAGCATGTACAGTTGAATCGTTGTTGTCCTAATGCAGTAAAAGAGAGCAGGAGCGAGAGAGTGGGCTTGTATCGGAATGAACAAGGGGGTTGTGCTTGCCTGGCACTTCTGAAGATAACATTGAGTCTTCATCAGTGTCAACGATCACAGCGTCGGAGCAGCGTCTACCGAGAGGGAACAATTACCGGCAAACAAGGAGGAACACAATCAATGCGATGCAACAATATGATGCATGATCATGACATGGCAATATGCTGTTGATTGAGCTAATGCAACTAGCAACGTGTTAAATGAAGTTGGTTTGAACCCTAGGTTCAAATTCAAACTCCATATGTGAGAGTTTAAATTCCATTTATATGAATTGGCCTAAACAGCAGCCATAAGTTGTTCTAACATGCATGAAAATGCCATAAACAGATTCCTTGAATTTTTCTGATAATTTTTCATATATAATTTATTTCATTTGGAGTTACGGTTGATTTTCTATGATTTTTAGAAGTTTTGGACATTTTCTGAAATAAATAAATCATTTAAGATTTATTTAAATTCCAGAAAAAGGATTACTGCGACAGCCTGACGTCATGATGATGTCACCAAGTCAACAGGGCTGGTCCGGGTCAAACCTGACCAGTGGGGCCCACTGGTCAGTGACCCAGGGCTGGTTTCTGTGGCTGACGTGTGGGACCAGGTCAACGGTGACGTGGCCAGGTCAAACTGACCGGTGGGGCCACGGTCATTAGCTTAAATTAAACAGGGTATAACCCTGTGGTTAACTAACGGGTGGGGCCTGTCTGTCAGCGTCTATTAGGGAGGGATTAGTGGTGATTAGTCTTAATTAAGCGACCACATCAGCGGTCGACGCCGGCGACCAAAAGCACGGCGGTGGCTCGCCGGAGATGCTCGGGACGGAGCTACAGAGCATCGTTTCGCTCGTGGTTTGCGGCTACGGCGAGCTGGGAGACTCGCGCATCCAGCGGTGGCAACACCTCGCGCCGGGGTTGACTAAATCGACGGCGGCGGCAACTTTTGCGGTGGCCGGAGTTCGGGCGAGGTCGGGGTTGGCGCTAGGGGGCACAGCAGGTCGAACGGGTGGGCGCGCCCGGCTCCTGGGAGAGTGCTGAGCACGGGGCAAAGCTCGGGCGTGGGTGGCGGCAGCTGTGGCCGTGGCGGCGATGAGGTACGGCGGCGGCGAGCTTCGGTCACGGTGGTTAGTGAGGCTAGAGGAGGAAATAGATGGCGGGGAGAGAGGGGTTTGGTAGAGGAGCTCACGGCGAGGTCGAAGCGGAGCTCAGCTGGCTCGGGGACGACCGGAAGGCGACGAATTCGTCGATGGAGTCCGGCGGCCGTGCTCGGGGAAGACGACTCGTGGCGGCGATGTGGGGCTCCCGCGGTGACGTGGCTCGGGGTGGAAGAAAGAGGGGGTCGAGGCGGAGCCTCTGAGCCAGTCAGGGAGGCGAGGGGGAGGCGGTGGCTGCGGTGGTGCACGTCGGCGGCGACGACGGTGTTCTCGGGCGTGAGAGAGAGGGAAGATTAGGGGAGGGGATGGGGACGAGAGAGAGTGAGAGAGAGCCGGGGAGGGTCGCGTGGCGCTGCGAGAGACGTCCAGGGGAGGAGGAGGCAGCCAAGCAGGAGGTGGAGGCTCGGGCACGGGCACGTCGCCATGCCTCTGCCAGTAGGCAGAGGTTAAAGACGGCTCTGCCCCTGGTGGGCTGGGCCAGCGAGCTGGGCCGGCTTCAGGTAGGTGGGCCAGGTAGTCCTTCTCTCTCTCTCTCTCTTTTGTTTTAGTTATGTTTTCTATTTTCTGACATTTGTGTTGATTTAATTAAAATACTAAATCATTTTATAAAATCCTGAAAATAAATATGTGACTAGAACTAAAATATCCCAAACCACATAAAATGTTCCAGAATTATTAGACATGTATTATTTATATAAAAAATATATATCCAATGCAAATAGTTATTGAATTAATTCAAAGGCCCAAAATAAATATCTCTGAGATTCCAAAAATATTGTTTTGTGTTTTACCTCTTGCCAATATTTTCAGAGACTAAGAGGAACATTTTCTTGGACTTCTTTGAAAAGATTTTAATGTTGATTATTTTTGAAGTGATTTATGAGGGTTTCAACTAACCTCAATTCAACTTTCAGAATTTAGACATGATGCATGATGCTCACTCAGGTAAATAGCTACAAGCAAATTCTAGGGCTGTGACATAAATAATTTATCTAGCCTTTGTTTTGGTTGTGTTTTTTATGTTTAATTAGTGTTTGTGCCAAGTAGAACCTTTGGGAAGACTTGGGGAAAGTCTTTGTGATCCTGCTGTAAAAAACAGAAACTTTAGCGCTCACGAGATTAGCTGCCTTTTTTTACTACAGATTACTACAGACTGTTCTGTTTTTGATAGATTCTGTTTTTCGTGTGTTGTTTTCTTATTTTGATGAATCTATGGCTAGTAATGGAGTTTATAAACCATAGAGAAGTTGGAATACAGTAGGTTTAACACCAATATAAATAAAGAATGAGTTCATTACAGTACCTTGAAGTGGTGTTTTGTTTTCTTTCGCTAACGGAGCTCACGAGATTTTCTGTTAAGTTTTGTGTTGTGAAGTTTTCAAGTTTTGGGTAAAGATTTGATGGATTATGGAACAAGGAGTGGCAAGAGCCTAAGCTTGGGGATTCCCAAGGCACCCCAAGGTAAAGTCCAAGGACAACCAAAAGCCTAAGCTTGGGGATGCCCCGGAAGGCATCACCTCTTTTGTCTTCGTCCATCGGTAACTTTACTTGGAGCTATATTTTTATTCACCACATGATATGTGTTTTGCTTGGAGCGTCTTGTATGATTTGAGTCTTTGCCTTTTAGTTTACCACAATCATCCTTGTTGTACACACCTTTTGGGAGAGACACACATGAATCAGAATTTATTAGAATACTCTATGTGCTTCACTTATATCTTTTGAGTTAGATAATTTTGCTCTAGTGCTTCGCTTATATCTTTTTAGAGCACGGTGGTGGTTTTATTTTATAGGAATAATTTATCTCTGGTGCTTCACTTATATTATTTTGAGAGTCCTTTAGAACAACATGGTAATTTGCTTTTGATATAATAAAAACTTTCATATAAGTGCATTGAATACTAAGAGAATTTTGATACTTGATGATTGTTTTTGAGATATGGAGATAGTGATATTAAAGTTGTGCTAGTTGAGTAGTTGTGAATTTGATAAATACTTGTGTTGAAGGTTGCAGGTCCCGTAGCATGCATGTATGGTAAATGTTGTGTAACAAATTTGAAACATGAGGTGTTATTTGATTTTCTTCCTTATGAGTGGCGGTCGAGGACGAGCGATGGTCTTTTCCTACCAATCTATCCCCCTAGGAGCATGCACGTAGTACTTGGTTTTTGATGACTTGTAGATTGTTGCAATAAGTATGTGAGTTCTTTATGACTAATGTTGAGTCCATGGATTGTACGCACTCTCACCTTTCCATCATTTCTAGCCTCTTTGGTACCGTGCATTGCCCTTTCTCACCTTGAGAGTTGGTGCAAACTTCGCCGGTGCATCCAAACCCCGTGATACGATACGCTCTATCACACATAAACCTCCTTATATCTTCCTCAAAACAGCCACCATACGTACTGAGGGAGTCCTGGACTAAGGGGTCCTCGGGCGTCCGGCCTGTTAGCCATGGACCGAACAGATGGGCTATGAAGATACGAAGACCGAAGACTGCACCCGTGTCTGGATGGGACTCTCCTTGGCATGGAAGGCAAGCTTGGCGACCAAATATGTAGATTCCCTTCCTTGTAACCGACCCTATGTAACCCTAGATCCTCCCGGTGCTTATATAAACCGGAGGACTTAGTCCGGAGAGGGATATACTCATTATCATAGTCATACAGGCTAGATTTCTAGGGTTCAGCCATTACGATCTCGTGGTAGATCAACTCTTGTAATACTCATATTCATCAAGATCAATAAAGCAGGAAGTAGGTTATTACCTCCATAGAGAGGGCCCGAACTTGGGTAAACATTGTGTCCCCTATCTCCTGTTACCATCGACCTTAGACACACAGTTCGGGACCCCCTACCCGAGATCCGCCGGTTTTGACACCGACATTGGTGCTTTCATTGAGAGTTCCACTGTGTCATCCCCAAAAAGGTTTCGATGGCCCCTTCAATCGTCAACAATGACACCGTCCAAGGAGAAACCTTTCCCCCCAGACAGATCTTCATATTCGGCGGCTTCGCACTACGGGCCAACTCGTTTGGCCATCTGGAGAAGATCGATAGCTATGTCATTGTCACCATGTCAGATTTGGGAGCTTGAACTACGCCGCGGACGTCCGCGGAGATTTGATCTTCGCCGGACTCGAGACCGCGGCAACCGCTCCTGATCACCTTGATGAACATGACCTAAATCTGTCATCGGACCACGTTCAGGAGATAGCTCCTGAAACTACCCTGGCCTTAGATCCGGAGCATACTGCGCCATCCAAGGATTGGAGGTTCAACCCCACCACGGAGGCCACCGATTCCCCGGCGTTTGAGCCGCTCGTGGATTTAACCTCACACAGTATTTGTGCCACCGGAACTCCGGACTTGTTTCCGGTCATAAGTTCCAAACCATGTGAGCCCGCGGACGCCAAACTTGATCGTTTATCGATCTTTCGATTCAGCACCGCAGACATCTTCCAGCACTCACCTTTGGGCGATGTGCTAAACTCATTAAAGAGCTTGTCCTTGGTGGGGGACTCACAGCCAAACTATGTTCGGTTCGAACTAGGGGCTGATGATGGAGAATCATGCTTCCCACCCGCCACCCACTTCATAGCCACAGTCGAGGATTTAACTGACACGCTTGATTATGACTCCGAAGACATCGACGGTATGGACGACGATGCTGATGAGGAGCAAAATGAAAGTCCGCCATTCACTGGACGCTGGACGGCCACTTCTTCGTACGATGTGTACATGGTGGACACACCCAAAGCAGCCGATGACGATGACAAAGAAAATCTAGTCGACGATAAACCTCCTGAGACACAGCAAAAACACCGGCGTTCTCGGTGCCGCTCTAAGTCACGTCATTCCAGAGACAGCAATGCTGGCACCGGAGAAAATAATACTCCGGATGATGCCGAAAACAATGAAGACATTGCGGAGGTAACATCCGAGCAGGAGGAGCAAGAAAATGGGCATGCTAGTCCTGACGAACAGGCCAGGCCCAATGACTCGGAGGACGGTAGTTACCGTCCGCTCTCCGAGGATGAGGAAAGCCTCGGCAATGAAGATTTCATCGTGCCTGAGGAACCTCTCGAATAGGAGTGCTTCAAGCAACAACTAATAGCCACCGCAAGGAGCCTGAAAAAGAAGCAGCAGCAACTCCAAGCTGACCAAGATCTGCTCGTCGATAGATGGACTGATGTCCTTGCAGCCAAAAAATACGGCCTCAGACGCCCAGCCAAGAGTTACCCGAAGCGAAGGTTGCTACCCCAGTTCGATGAGGAGGCGCCAGAGCCCATACTTCCCTCGCGTAATGCGGCTGATCGACCACCACGCGGCCAAGACAGTGTGGCGGACTGACCACCACGTGGTCGGGATAGAGCGGCAACTCAGGCCGAACATCATCCTGCCTCACCGCCTCGTCAAAATAGAGACAAAACAGTTCGAGGTCATACATACGACCTCTGGTAGACCCTAGATAGTAGATAAGGATATACCCGATCGATTTATGGATCACGAGGACGTTCCTCGACACGTGATGACGGCTACCTATTCAGACATGACAAACATAGCCACACCCGAGCCGATAACCGCAGACGGACTCCATTGGAGCTACGACGCAATGCGGCCAGGTATAGAGGTGCCGCACACCCTCTTTGCTTCACAGATGAAGTAATGGATCACGAATTCCCCGAAGGGTTCAAACCCGTGAATATTGAATCATATGATAGGACAACTGATCCCGCGGTATGGATTGAGGACTTTATCCTCCACATCCACATGGCCCGCGGAGATGACCTCCACTCCATCAAATACCTCCCACTAAAGCTTAAAAGGGCCAGCTCGGCACTTGTTAAACAGCCTGCCTGATAATTCTATTGGCAGCTGGGAGGACTCGGAAGAAGCCTTTCTTGACAACTTCCAAGGTACATATGTCCGGCCACCAGACGTCGATGACTCAAGCCACATAGTCCAACAACCTGGAGAGTCGGCAAGGAAATTCTGAACTAGGTTCCTAACCAAAAAGAACCAGATTGTCGACTGTCCGGATGTCGAAGCACTAGTGGCCTTTAAACATAGCATCCGCGACGAATAGCTCACCCGCCACCTCGGTCAGGAAAAACCAAAATCTATGGCAGCCCTGACGGCACTCATGACTCGCTTTTGCGCGGGTGAGAATAGCTGGCTGGCTCGTAGAAAAAACATAGCCATCGAGGCAGGCCCCTTGGAGGTCAAAAATAGCAACGGCAAGCTCCGACATAACAGACACAAACACCGAAGCAATGGTGATAATGCCGATGACACCACAGTCAATGCCGGATTCAGCGGCTCCAAGTCCAGCCAGCGGAAGGAACCGTACAAAAGAAACAATCAGGGACCATCCATCCTGGACTGCATACTCGATCGCCCGTGCCATATACATGGCACCCCAGACAAACCAGCCAACCATACCAACAGAGACTATTGGGTTTTTAAACAGGCCGGCAAATTAAATGCCGAGAACATGGAAAAGGGATCGCAAAGCGAGGATGACGATGAGGAGCCCCGGCAACCGAACACAGGGGAACAGAAGAAGTTTCCCCCTCAAGTCAAAACAGTGAACATGATATATGCTACACACATCCCCAAAAGGGAACGCAAGCGCGCACTAAGGGACGTCTACGCGATACAGCCACTCGCCCCAAAATTCAATCCATGGTCATCATTCCCAGTCACCTTTGATTGTCGGGATCATCCGACTAGTATCCGTCATGGTGGTTCAGCTGCACTAGTCCTCGACCCAATCATCGATGGATTTCACCTGACGCGCGTCCTTATGGACGGAGGCAGCAGCCTCAACCTGCTCTACTAGGATATAGCGAGAAAATGGGCATCAACCCATCACGGATCAAGCCCACAAAGACTACCTTTAAAGGAGTCATACAAGGTGTAGAGGCCTGTTGCACGGGCTCAATCACCCTAGAGGTTGTCTTTGGGTCTTCGGACAATTTCTGAAGCAAGGAGTTAATCTTCGACATCGTCCCCTTTGGCAGCGGCTATCACGCACTGCTCGGACGAACCGCATTCGCACGATTCAATGCAGTGCCACACTATGCTTATCTCAAGCCCAAGATGCCCGGTCCACGCGGCATCATCACAGTCAACGGAAATACGGAACGCTCCCTCCGTACATAAGAGCACGCAGCTGCCTTAGCAGCAGAAGTACAAAGCGGCCTTCTCAAGCAGAACCCTAATTCGGCTGCCGAGCCCACGGACACCATTAAGAGAGTCCGAACTACCCTGCAGCAGGACAGCTCGGCTCGTCAGGAGCTCGACTAGTAATCCGGCCTCCGTCTCAGTCCCGATCAAGCGGTGGCATTTGTGCCGCGCGTACATAACTACGCACTCAAAATTCCATGGGCATCGATGGAGGAATAACTAGTTTGTGATCCACAGTACGGCTCAACCGGCACCGGATAAACATATACTTTCACTTTTTCCTTTCAGATCTCAAACCTGCAGGCCCCATTCGATGTCCTAATCATGGGTCCTTTCGAAGGACAAGTACACCAAGGCGGCAAGAAACACAGACATATGGGGGACTTCTCTAGGTGGCTTCGTTAAACGACCACTCTACCTATTTTTCAGGACCCACATGCAGCTCTCCCTTGGTTTTGGCATGTTAAATAGCATGTTGCTCACCGCACTACTTGTATCAAATGCGCCTTGACGTATTAATCAAATTACAATGGAAACAGTTCATGGCCCGAGTTTTAGGGCCCTAGCGTATTATCTTTGCACCCTCTCTATTTTCCTTTCTTTTATTTTTTTATCTTCCTCTTGTGAGTAACCTCATCAGATATCACCCGTATACTTTGGTACGTTTCATATTCTCCACGGGCTTCGTAGCGCCCCGCACTACGGCAACAAAAGTCCTAACACTTTTTTATAGTATAGTTCGGCACCCCGAATTTAGCACTATATGCATTGGCTCTCAATCATGTCTTCGGTCAATAGTTGGGTTGCCCGGCTCCTGTGCTTGCTACCTTACGTTCCGCTATATCGGCTAAGGTAGTAAAGGGAGAACTATTGTGGTTGTGCCTTGGTTTACCCAATAGAGCACCTCAGTAGAGAAAGCCGAAAACTGACAGTCATGATACGGCGAGAGCCGGCCAGCTGTTCGTAGGTTGCAAATCATTGGAGATTTCTCCCGCATTACGCGAAGGATCGGTACTTCCCGACCAGACGCTCATAGCACTTTGGTTCGGATACTAGGGGCTGCGTCCATGTTTTATTGTAAAACTCCTATGGCTAAGTGAGGGCGTTTAAGCCGCATAGTCTGACTGCCTGGTTCGTTGCGCTAAACAACTCCTTCAAGGACCATATAATTGGATCAAGATTGTTTAGATTCCATCCCGAACACCTCCGTACTACCTACGTGGTGGCAGAAGCCGATGATTCGCCAACCCTCAGATTTCATACAACACGGCCGCACAGGAGGAAAAAATTAAAACATAACAAGCATTATACTACAAAACGACTTTGCTTCATCATACAAGGCATGGAAAACATGAATGTTTTCATTCGAAAATAATGTCTTCTCCACACTGCATTGCTACAATGGGAGACCCCTCTAGGACATCCGCAAAATAACGCTCGGGTGTGCGGTGCTCCTTGCCCTTTGGCGGCCCCCTGGTCAACTCGACGGCATCCATCTTCGCCCACCACATCTTGCAACGGGCGAAGGCCATGCACGCACCTTCAATACAGGCCGACCGCTTGACGACGTCCAGCCGAGGACAGGCGTTCACCAGCCGCTTCACGAGTACGAAGTAGCTGCCAGGCATAGCTTCGGCTGGCCATAGCCAGATTATCAAATCCTTCATGGCTAGTTCGGCCACCCTATGCAGCTCCACCAGCTGTTTCTGCTAGTTGGTGAAGGGCACAGGATGCTCTGGTGCAAGATACTGCGACCAGAACAATTTCTCCATGGAGCTCCCTTCTTCGACTCGGAAGAACTCCACGGAGTCGGACACACTTCGTGGCAGATCAGCAAAAGCCCCTGGAGAACTTCGAATTCGGGTTAGTAAAAGATACTTCATCTTTACATATTTGCTTTGCATACTGAATGCCTTACCCGCAACGATCTTCCTGGCCTCCTGGATCTCTTTGAGGGCGCCCTGGGCCTCATTCCGGGCCGTCTCCGCACTATGGCGAGCCTTGGCAAGGTCGGTCTCTCGAGCCGACGCATCGCGCTCCAAGGTCTCGCACTTCCTCACCACATCCTGGAGCTCTTGCTGGACCTCACTGACCCGGGCCTTGAGCTTCTTACGGGCGGCCTGCTCCTTGATAGCCTTCCCCTCGACTCCGGCCAGGGCCTTCTTTAGGGCCTCGACCTCGGTCGTCGCTTCTACACATATCATGATACTTTGGTCAAATGCATATCATATTACTTTTTCGAATATGTAACGGGTTATCACATACCTTGTTTTTCTTGGACCTGCCTCCTCACCTGGCTGAGCTCCTCCTCTGCCTGCTCTAGTCTCTGCTTCAGTCCAGAGACTTCGGCAGTATGTGAGGCCGCAGCCAGCAGTGACGCCTGCGTATTAATTTCAGAAAAATTTAGTTAGTTTCCTGCAAATAAAGGATTGATCCTCTATCTGGCTTTTTCTTTCCGAACACCGGACAGTGTCTCAGGGGCTACTATCTATATTGGGATTTTCACCTTTTTGGCGTTGCTTACCTCAAAACCCGTCAGCAAGCTGCTGCAGGCTTGGGTTAGTCCGCTCTTGGCGGACTGGACCCTTTCGATTACCGTGCCCATAAGAACACGGTGCTCATACACAATGGAATCACCTCGTAGTGCTTCCAGCAGATTATCGGGTGCCCCTAGTTGGACAGGAGTCACTGGCGGAATAGGCATACCCCCTTCTTTCGAAGGAGATTGTGAGCCAGATTCTGGAGCTACATCGGTCTCCGGAATTGAATCCGGCTGAGGGCCGAACTGAATACGGCCTTCACCACCAGTCTCCATGGGGATTGGTTCCCCCTGGTGTTCGGCGACGGAGGCTTCGCCTTCTGGCGTCTGCTGAGCCTCCCCCCAGCCTGGGAAAATCCTTCGGTACAGCACCTCTGTGTCGCCCTTGGCCTTGGGGGAGTGCGCGGTCAGCGGTGACTCGCTGGCCATTGCCCTTTAATCCAACGAACCTCGTGACGAGGATCGCTGGGAACTGTCGTGGGTCGGACTGTGATGACATAATTAGACCATGTAAAATACCATAAGGTAGAAGGGCCGAATAATTGGACGTGTGTGGGTTCTTAGCACTCACGATGCGGCCAGGGGCTTGTTCCGTGGGCATCGCTCCGTACTACTGTCGACGTCCGATGCGGAGCTGCCCACGAGTGGGCTTTCCCCTTCTTGGGCGCCTCCGCCTCCAGAATTATGGAGGCCGCCCTCTTCTTCCTCCCCCCATCAAGGGAAGAATCGCTTTCCTCCTCATCGTTGTCTTCGGCAGCGGAGGAGCAGATCTTGTCTTCGGACGTCGCGTCCGAAGTGCCCTTGTGGCGGGGGCCACTCCGGACCCCCTTGGCCTTCTTCTCCGGCGCCTTATAGGGCGCTGGCACCAGCATCTTCACTAAACGCGAAATGATTGGTTTTTCAAGCAGCGGAGCTGGACACTGGATCTTCTTCGCCCTCTCCATCCTTTCCTGACGAAGCAATGACAGTGAAAGTTCAGATATCCTCCTTGAAACAAACAAGTAGAGGACGCATTAAAAACTTACCTTGCTGGCGGGGTGGTTAATATCGTGCCCATGGTCCGCATCTGTGGCTGGCGGCATCTCGTTGCCCTTGAAGAACAACTTCCAGGCGTCTTCATGGGTGGTTTCGAAGAACCTCTTAAGGGTATGGTGCTTCTTCGGATTGAACTCCCATAGCGGGAGGCTTCGGCTTCGGCACGGGAGAATCTGGCGAACTAGCATCACCTGGAATATATCGACAAGTTTAACATCCTTGTCCATCATGCTTTGGACGTGTGTCTGCAGCACTATCAGCTCATCTGGCGAACAGCAATTCGAGCTCTTCTCGACCCAGGAGGTGAGTCGCATGGGAGCGCCGGAGTTAAATTCGGCAGTCGCGGCCCAGTTTGTGTCGCGGGGTTCCTTGATGTAGAACCATTGTTTCTGCCATTCCTTGACAGTCTCCACGAAGTGCCTTTCGGCCAGGAGACATTGGTCAGCTTACTCACCATGGCTCCTCCGCAGTCCGCGTGCTGGCCACCCACCACCTTCGGCTTCATGTTGAAAAATTTGAGTCACAACCCGAAGTGGGGTTGGATGCGGAGGAAGGCCTCACACACGATGATGAACGCCGAGATGTTGAGGAAGGAGTTCGGGGATAGATCATGGAAGTCTATCCTGTAGTAGTACATCAGCCCACGGACAAAAGGGTGGAGTGGGAACCCTAGCACACCGAGGAAATGAGGGATGAATACCACCCTCTCGTTGGGCTTCGACGTGGGGACAATTTGTCCCTGGGCCGGAAGACGGTGGGCAATTTCCTTCGCCAAGTACCCGGCCGCCCGAAGCTCAGTAATGTCCTTCTCCTTGACGGAGGAGACCATCCACTTGCCTTGGCCTCCAGATCCATACATGGTTGAGTGCTAGCTTGAGTGGGAAGAAGATGAGAACTTGGGCGCTGGAGCTCAGGAGTGGAAGGGCAGAGGAAGAGAGAAAGCATGGGAGAAGAAGGGGGAATTCTTATCCCCTTATAAAGGCAGTGAATATCGAACGCCTCCCCACTCGCCCTAAAACTCGCCTATTCCCAAGGGCTGTGTAAACAGCACGGTTGGGTTACCCACGCCCGCATTGATGAAAATCCCGCAATAAGGGGACACGATCTCTGCTTTGACAAAGACGTGCCAATGGAAACCGCATCTTGAAACGCGGAACGGCGGAAAAAAATGGTTCGATATAATGACCGAATAGATCTTGCAAAAAAGTTGTCACCGGATTTGACTCATGGAATATCATATTCTCTCTATGGTTGTGGTGCATGTGTTATAGATCCGGACACATTCAATACGTCCGAAGACTATCTTGGAGTTCGGAAGGAGGAACCCACCTTGCAATGTCGAAGACAGATCAATGGGTCGGATACCTTGTCATTAAAGCCAGGTTCAGGGGCTACTGAGGGAGTCCTGGACTAAGGGGTCCTTGGGCGTCAGGCCTGTTAGCCATGGGTCGGACTGATGGGTTGTGAAGATACGAAGACCGGAGACTGCACCCGTGTCCGGATGGGACTCTCCTTGGTGTGGAAGGCAAGCTTGGCGACCAAATATGTAGATTCCCTTCCTTGTACCCGACCCTATGTAACTCTAGATCCTCCATGTGCTTATATAAACCGGAGGACTTAGTCTGGAGAGGGATATACTCATTATCATAGTCATACAGGCTAGATTTATAGGGTTTAGCCATTACGATCTCGTGGTAGATCAACTCTTGTAATACTCATATTCATCAAGATCAATCAAGCAGGAAGTAGGGTATTACCTCCATAGAGAGGGCCTGAACCTGGGTAAACATTGTGTCCCCTGTCTCATGTTACCATCGACCTTAGACTCATAGTTCAGGACCCCCTACCCGAGATCCGCCGGTTTTGACACCGACACCTACCTATTATGGAATTTCCATAGCCATTCTGAGATACATTGCCATGCAACTTTCCACCGTTCCATTTATTATGACATGCATCATCATTTTCATATTGCCTTGCATGATCATGTAGTTGACATCGTATTTGTGGCAAAGCCACCGTTCATAATTCTTTCATACATGTCACTCATGAGTCATTGCACATCCCGGTACACCACCGAGGCATTCATATAGTCATATCTTGTTCTAGTATCGAGTTGTAATCATTGAGTTGTAAATAAATAGAAGTGTGATGATCATCATTAATAGAGCATTGTACCAAATAAAAAAAAGAGAAAGGCCCAAAAAGGCCCAAAAAGAGAAATAAAAAGGAGCAATGCTACTATCATTTTTCCACACTTGTGATTCAAAGTAGCACCATGATATTTATGATAGAGAGTCTCTTGTTTTGTCATTTTCATATACTAGTGGGAATTTTTCATTATAGAACTTGGCTTGTATATTCCAACAATGGGCCTCCTCAAGTGCCCTAGGTCTTCGTGAGCAAGCAAGTTGGATGCACACCCACTTAGTTTCTTTTGTTGAGCTTTCATACATTTATAGCTCTAGTGCATCTGTTGCATGGCAATTCCTACTCCTTGCATTGACAACAATTGATGGGCATCTCCCTAGCCCATTGATTAGCCGCGTCAAAGTGAGACTTTCTCCTTTTTTTTGTCTTCTCCACATAACCCCCTTCATTATATTCTATTCCACCCATAGTGCTATATCCATGGCTCACACTCATGTATTGCGTGAAAGTTGGAAAAAGTTTGAGATTACTAAAGTATGAAACAATTTCTTGGCTTGTCATCGGGGTTGTGCATCATGAGAGCATTCTTGTGTGAAAAAATGGAGCATGACCAAACTATATGATTTTGTAGGGATGAACTTTCTTTGGCCATATTGTTTTGAGAAGACATGATTGCTTAGTTAGTATGCTTGAAGTATTATTATTTTTATGTCAATATTAAATTTTTATATTGAATCTTTGGATCCGAACATTCATGCCACAATAAAGAAAATTACAATGAGAAATATGTTACGAAGAATTCCACATCAAAAAATCTGTTTTTATCATTTACGTACTCGAGGACGAGCATGAATTAAGCTTGGGGATGCTTGATATGTCTCCAACGTATCTATAATTTTTGATTGCTCCATGCTATTATATATTCTGTTTTGGATGTTTAATGGGCTTTATTATACACTTTTATATTATTTTTGGGACTAACCTATTAACCCAAGGCCCAGTCCAAATTGCTAGTTTTTGCCTATTTCAGTGTTTCGCAGAAAAGGAATACCAAACGGAGTCCAAACGAAATGAAACCTTCAGGAGCGTGATTTTTGGAACAAACGTGATCCAGAGGACTTGGAGTGGACGTCAAGCAACCAACGAGGAGGCCACGAGGCAGGAGACGCGCCTACCCACCCGGGCACGCCCTCCACCCTCGTGGGCCCCTCGTGGCTCCACCGACCTACTTCTTCCTCCTATATATACCTACGTTCCCTGAAAACATCCAGGAGCACCACGAAAACCTATTTCCACCGCCGCAACCTTATGTACCCAAGAGATCCCATCTTGGGGCCTATTTCGGAGCTCAGCCAGAGGTGGCATCGATCACGGAGGGCTTCTACATCAACACCATAGCCTCTCCGATGATGTGTGAGTAGTTTACCACAGACCTTCGGGTCCATAGTTATTAGCTAGATGGCTTCATCTCTCTCTTTGGATCTCAATACAAAGTTCTCCTTGATCTTCTTGGAGATCTATTTGATGTAACTCTTTTTGCGGTGTGTTTGTCGTGATCCGATGAATTGTGAGTTTATGATTAAGATTATCTATGAACAATATTTGAATCTTCTCTGAATTATTTTATGTATGATTGGTTATCTTTGCAAGTCTCTTCAAATTATCAGTTTGGTTTGGCCTACTAGATTGATCTTTCTTGCGATGGGAGAAGTGCTTAACTTTGGGTTCAATCTTGTGTTGGTCGATCCCAGTGACAGAAAGGGAAATGACACGTACTGTATTGTTGCCATCGAGGATAAAAAGATGAGGTTTATATCATATTGCTTGAGTTTATCCCTCTACATCATGTCATCTTACCTAACGCATTACTTTGTTCTTATGAACTTAATACTCTAGATGCATGCTGGATAGTGATCGATGTGTGGAGTAATAGTAGTAGATGCAGAATCATTTTGGTCTACTTGTCACAGACGTGATGCCTATATACATGATCATGCCTAGTGAGGGAGTCCTGGATTTGGGGTTGTTCGGGTAGCTGGACTATACCTTCAGCCGGACTCCTGGACTATGAAGATACAAGATTGAAGACTTCGTCCCGTGTCCGGATGGGACTTTCCTTGGCGTGGAAGGCAAGCTTGGCGATGCGGATATTCAAGATCTCCTACCATTGTAACCGACTCTATGTAACCCTAACCCTATCCGGTGTCTATATAAACCGGAGGGTTGTAGTCCATAGGCAATCAACTCCATATACAACAATCATACCATAGGCTAGCTTCTAGGGTTTAGCCTCCTTGATCTCGTGGTAGATCTACTCTTGTACTACCCATATCATCAATATTAATCAAGCAGGACGTAGGGTTTTACCTCCATCAAGAGGGCCTGAACCTGGGTAAAACATCGTGTTCCCTACCTCCTGTTACCATCTGGCCTAGACGCACAGTTCGGGACCCACTACCCGAGATCCGCCGGTTTTGACACCGACATTGGTGCTTTCATTGAGAGTTCCTCTGTGCCGTCACAATCAGGAAGGATGCCTCCTCCCGTCTTTAAAGACGGCGCCATTGCTTAGGGAGCCTTGGCTGTCGGCCAAACCCTCCGGCTAGGTGGTTTCCTCATGACCACCTGTTCGGCTGTTGCTCCGACGGTGACCTCTCGGGTCATCAAAAGCAACCTACACGTCAGCTCGGAGCTTGTCGAGCAGCTAGATCCAATGGAGCTCTCTTCCGTAAACGAGCTCTTGGATCGCATCGCCGCCCTAGGGGTCGCTACGGATTACGACCAGGTTGGGCTTAAACCTGATCTAAGAGAAATTAACTCTCCCCAAGTCACCCACCACGTTGTCCTGGTAGAGACGCAGTGCGGCGACCCTTCATCTATTTTAAGGACTAGCTACGTCTGAATTCCCGACCCCTCCAAGCCAGATACCCGCGGAGGGGGAGATGTAACTCAAGACCTGAGCTTAGGATCAGGCAACAGGCCAGATTCACTGGACAACATCCAAGAATCCGAACTTCATAGTTCGGAAACTCTTCGGCCTCCGAATCTTGGATTGGGTGAGGTTTCAGATTCAACGACACCCGCCCACCCGATCATAAGCGATCTCTCCCAAATCAGGCAGAGGCCCGAGGAAACAGTACATCATTACTGGGCCAGATTCCTCCTGGTTATGAACAGGATAAAGGATTGCCGCGAGGAAGACGCAATCTCAATTTTCTGCAGTAATTGCACGGACAAGGGAATCCTTAACGCCGTAAGTCGTCGTGATATCACACACTTCGCTGACTTGGCGTCCATAGTACAAAAATACTGTGCGATGGAAAGCGCCTGGAAAACCGAAATAAATTTTTGGGATAATCCGGCCTTGAATAGTAATCCCGTCCGAACTAAGAGGGTGCATCATTACAGGACACCCGGGATAAACACCAAAAAGCCAAAACCCTCTACAGGGCATGGAACCGTACTGGAAAGATGGCTTGATGGACCCTGTAGAATTCACAGTACAGAGGACGCCACACCAACTCACAGCCTTAGAGCATGTTGGATACTCCGGCAGGTGGCCAAAATCGGCGAGGACCTCTTAATTCTGGAGGCCGCAGAAAGCCAGCCCAAGGACACCAGTACCATTCTCACAGTCTTCGAGACTTTCGCATCAAACAATGTGCGAAAAAGAACACTCCGCAGCCTCGCCGAAGTCTATCAAGTTGCAACAATAAATCCATGGAGCGACACTGCCATTACCTTCAACGCAAGTGATGAACCTAGATTCCGAACAGCCCGAGCACCAGCCGATTGGTCCTCAGTCCCATAGTGGACGGCTTTCGCCTCACCAAGGTGCTCATGGATGGAGGCAGCGGACTGAACCTCATTTATGAGGAAACCCTTCAAAAAATGGAAATAGACTGGAACCGCGTTGAGCGAAGCATCACAACCTTTAGAGGAATAATCCCCAGTCGGGAAGCGCGCTGCACAGGAAAAATCACACTAGATGTGGTGTTCGGCACGCCAGATAATTACAGGTCCGAAGAAGTCATGTTTCAGGTGGCCCCGTTCAAAAGCGGTTATCGCGCTTTACTAGGGCGGGAAGCATTCACAATCTTCCAAGCAATACCCCATTACGGGTACATGAAGCTTAAGATGCCCGGGTCGAACGGAATTATCACTCTAGCTAGTGATCCGGACGTAGCACTCTGCGTCGAAAACAAGACGGCCGCATTAGCCCTTGAGTCGCTATCCGAAGCCTTAGCGACCGAGGAATTGACTGCGCTGCGCTCCACGGTTAACAGGGATGATGTGTAACTCGACAAGAGATCCAAATCCACATCCTTCAAGCCAGCTGACAAAATAGTCAAATTCTAGGTCCATCCAACGGACCCCAATAAAACAGCTTCCATCGGGGCACGACTGAACCCTGATGTAGACGCCGCACTGTGAGAGTTCCTACGAGAGAACTAGGACATTTTCGCCTGGCACCCTTCAGACATGCCAGGGATCCCACGCAGGCTGGCCGAACACAGCTTAAATATCCTAAAAGGATTCAAACCTGTCAAACAAGCCCTTCGGCGTTTTTCCGAACCCAAGAGACAGGGCTATGGGAGAGGAGCTAGCCAAGCTATTGGAGGCCTGATTCATTAGAGACATAAAACATCCGGACTGGCTAGCAAACCTGGTGATGGTACCAAAGAAGGACAAATCCTGGCGCATGTGTGTCGATTTTAAAGACCTTAACAAGGCTTGCCCAAGGGATCCCTTCCCCCTCCCCAGTATCGATCAAATTATCGATGCCACTGCAGGACACGACTCGTTGTGTTTCCTCGACGCATACTCCGGTTACCATCAAATCAAGATGGCAGAATCAGACCAAGCCGCAACAGCATTCATCACACCATACGGCCCATTCTGCTTCAACACAATGCCCTTCGGGCTGAAAAACGCCGGCGCAACATATCAGCGCATGATCCAGACATGTCTGGCAAACCAGATCGGCAAAACAGTGGAGGCGTATGTGGATGATGTGGTCGTCAAATCAAGACATGTCGAATCTCTAGTAGACGACTTGAGGCTTGCATTCGATAACCTCCGAAAATATGACATCAAGCTCAACCCGGAAAAATGCGTCTTCGGCGTTCCAGCCGGAAAGCTCTTGGGCTTCATTGTATCCGGTAGAGGAATTGAAGCAAATCCAGCCAAGATCCGAGCTTTGTCACAATTGGATATCCCAAAGGACCTCAAACAAATACAAAAATTAACCGGATGCGTGGCGGCTTTAAGCCGCTTCATCTCCCGCTTGGGAGAAAAGGCACTACCCCTCTATCGCCTCCTTCGGCGCACCGAACACTTCGAGTGGACGGATGCCGCCACGGCCGGACTTGATGAAATAAAAGCCATATTGGCAACAAACCCAGTCCTGGCCGCGCCGAACACCGGCGAACCAATGTTATTGTACATTGCAGCAACACATCAAGTTGTCAGCGCAGTGCTCGTTGTCGAGCGGGAAACGGATGGACACAAATTCCCCCTTCAAAGGCCGGTCTACTACGTATCCACTGTCCTCACTCCATGCAAATCACGGTACCCGCATTATCAAAAGATTGCATACGCGGTATTCATGGCATCCCGGAAGCTACGACACTACTTTCAAGAGTGTTCCATAACAGTAGCCTCGGAAGTACCACTCAACGATATTATCAACAACCGCGATGCAACGGGCCGGATTGCAAAATGGGCCATCGAGCTTCTCCCGTTCGATATAACCTATAAGCCACGGCGAGCTATTAAATCGCAAGTTTTGGCCGACTTCGTCGCAGAATGGACGGAGGCCGAGCTCCCTAAAGAGTACGGCACATATTCAAACTGGATTATGCATTTCGACGGCTCCAAAATGTTGGCCGGACTGGGGGCTGGCGTCGTCCTGACGTCCCCCACAGGAGACACAGTCCAATATGTGCTCCAGATCATGTACACGGATTCCAACAATGCAGCCGAATATGAGGCCCTCCTACATGGTCTCCGGATAGCAGTATCCATGGGTATCCAGCGCCTAGAGGTACGCGGGGATTCAAACCTCGCGATATCCCAAATAAATGGAGACTTCGACGCCAAGGACCCAAAAATGGCAGCTTACCGCAACGCCGTCCTAAAAATGTCAGCTCGGTTCGAAGGGCTGGAGTTTCACCATATAGCCCGAGAAAACAATCAAGCAGCGGACGTCCTGGCACGCATCGGAGCAAAACGCGATGCAGTCCCCCCCAACATCTTTTTGGAAAGATTGTTCAAGCCATCCGTAGCATGGGAGGGGGAACCCGCAAATAACAGCCCGGACCCAGCCGCACCACTCGACGCCGAACAATCTGACACAATTGGAGGCTCTGCCAATGAAATTACACCTTCAGCCCACGTAATAATGGCGGTTATCGCCCCGTGGACAGAACCATTCCTAGCCTACCTTACTAGGCAGGAACTCCCGGAGGACCAAAACGAGGCCCGCTGCATAGTGCGGCGATCTAAAGCCTATAGAGTCCATGAGGGAGAGCTTTATAAGAAAAGCACTACCGGAGTCCTTCAAAGGTGCATCTCCGAAGAGGAAGGGCGGAACCTTCTGGCTGAAATTCATGCCGGACTCGGTGGTCACCACGCCGCTGCTCGGTCCCTTGTTAGCAAGGCTTTCCGTACAGGCTTTTATTGGCCGACGGCCCGGGCAGACGCTCAGGACCTAGTCCAACGATGCGCTGGTTGCCAACTTTTTGCCAACCAAAGCCATATGCCACCCACCGCACTCCAAACTATACCCATCACCTGGCCTTTTGCGGTCTGGGGGCTTGACATGGTCGGACCCCTTAAAGGTGGGACCGATAGGAAAAAATACTTACTGGTCATGGTGGATAAATTCACCAAATGGATAGAAGCCAAGCCTGTTAAAACGGCCGAATCCGGACCTGTGATAGACTTCATATCCGGGGTTGTACACCGTTATGGCGTCCCCCACAGCATCATAACCGATAACGGTACAAACTTTACCGCCGACGAGGTAAAACTCTGGTGCAAAAACATGGGCATCAAGCTCGATTATGCTTCCGTCTATCACCCACAAACCAACGGCCAGGTCGAACGTGCAAATGGTCTTATCATGAGCGGCATTAAACCCAGACTGGTGCGGTCCCTCAAGGAATCTAACACGCACTGGGTAGAGGAGCTCGACTCCGTGCTATGGGGGCTGCGGACCACGCCAAATCGCACCACCGGATACACACCATTTTTTATGGTGTACGGCGCAGAGGCAGTTCTGCCCTGCGACATAATTCATGACTCACCTAGAGTGTGCATGTACGAAGAAAGAGAAGCCGAGCTCGATCGGCAGGACAACTTGGACGCCTTGGAGGAGGAGCGTGACGTGGCAAAAGCCCGTTCCGCATTTTATCAACAGCAGGCCCGAAGATATCAAAGCAGAGAAGTACGGGCCAAAAATTACAATGTTGGCGAACTAGTTCTACGCCTGCCGGATAAGAAAAAGGACAAACTCAAGCCCAAGTGGGAAGGTCCATTCATAATCGACCAAGTCCTGACTGGTGGGGCGTACCGCCTGCGAGATGCGTCGGATAACCGACTCGAGCCGAACCCGTGGAACGCCACCCGTCTCCGAAGATTCTACGCCTAGCGCCGGACTCTGTGTTCGTCTCCTTCCTCTGTCCATTTTTTGCATTTTTCTGTCTTACATTTCTCTCCTTCCCCTCTTTTCTTTTATAGCCCTTAAAGGCTCATCTAGTGACGCGCCACTCGCGCTCATTAAACCTGGGGGCTTCTTTAACAGAAGCTTATTTATACGGGCTTCACGCCCAACACATGCGTCAAACTTCCGCATGTACCTTTTTCTTCACCATTATATGCATCGATATGACTTAAGTTTTGGCCAAGCTGGGTTGCCTGGCTCCTGTGCTTACCCCTACGTTCCCGATTGTTCGGCTAGGCGGTAAAGGGAGCACCTCTGCGATTGTTACTGCCGGGTCAGCCGGATGTGTACCTCAGACTGGGTGAAGCCGAAAGCTAGCGTTCTTAAGGGAATATTCGGTCGGTGAAATAAAAGATGATCTTTTTACTCATTTTATGCGCCCCCAGATGCTTTTTTCTGCGTCTTTCACGCAGTCCGGACATGCACTTTAGGGCATGCCTCCCAGCGAAAGGAACCCCTAACGGAACTATTCTCTCTGGAAGATGTTTCTTACTAACCATGTAATATAACATAACTAGTTGGGCACTTGTCTGATAAAGCACTAATGACCCCTACGCCTGGTCTCCACGCATACCCCGGTTCTTATATAACCGCTATGGTATTCGGACACACTCCGGACCGTCAGGTCCCGAGGTTGAAGCGAAAAGGTCGGCAACGACAAACGATCTACAATCCGGCTAGAAGGCATTACACATGTCAATTCAAAATTACATAGTCATTCTGACTGATTGTATTCCTCTTCTATACCATCTAACAGGCTGTCTAATTTACAGTCCTGCTGGGAATACTTCGCGGCCAACTCTACTTGGCCGTATACTAAGCTCACATGGATCTCCTTCCCGTCTGGCCCCACTGGTCCGACCTCGGCCATGTGGTTTGGGTCAGACTTCGTAAAACGGGTCTTCACCATGGCCCAGGCTTCCCTAGCGCCTTGTCGGCAGGCCGATATCTTCCACAACCGGAAGCGCCGCCGAGCTCCCTTCAGCTTCTCCGCAAGCTCTCCAAGGCCCTCGGGCATGGGGTGGGCAGGCCATAAGGCTTGGGCAATGCCTCGCATCGCCTACCGAATTCGCTCATGCAGTTGCATGAGTTCGGGAAGAAGGTCACCCGTAGAACCGGGCATCTCCTCTGCAGGACGACCTGTGAGCATACCTACAGACATTACTCTGTTAGTCGACTTCCTCGCCGAACTTTTTTTTCAAAGTTCGTTCAAGCACTTACTAAAAATGCCGCGTCGAAGCCGCTGATTCTCCTTCGTGGAGTCCGACAGCTGGCCACGAACATCTTTAAGTTCGACGTCCAGCTTGGTGTTGGCATCCTAAAGATCATTCTTCTCTCGCCTCACCTTTGTCAACGTACTCTCACTGGCCTTTAGCCGGCGTAAGAGTTGTTGCTTGTCCGGATCGAGTCCGGTGCCATCTGCAATATGATTTGTCAGATTTGCACACACACCGCACAATACTAATCTTTCGAAGTGTATCTTACCTGAGGGGGTCTCTTTCGGCTCCCCTGCTGCGGCTAGTGCGGCCTCTAGTTGGGCCTTGCACTTTCCCAGCTCCTGGGACAGTATGGTATTCTTCTCTGTAAGAACCTGCATATTAAATGATCCTTAAATCAGTTGCTATAACTGCTTCAAGTCTTGGGGGCTACTAGCATATATATATGTTTAACCAAAATTTTCTTACCCATATGTCTTTTACATACTGCTTCGTGGCTCTGGCTAAACCATTTTGAGCGGCATGGAGGTACGCATCTCCCGAATTAAAGGCATCTAAAGCCTCTTGGGAGAAACAATCGTCGCGTAGAACTGTCCGGCGACGCCTGTGGTTCATGGCACTCTCCACTTCAGAATTTGTGGCAGACAGCCTGTCCGCATCCTCTGTCGGAGGAGCGTCCAGTGCGCGCCTTGTGCTCGCCTCCGCTTCCTGGCCAGACGTTGGAGCCTGGCTGGTGGAGGCGCGATTGGCAACCTCTCCGGATGTAGTCCGACGAGGTCTCTTCGTTCTGAAGATAGCACGAACGTTAATATGCCCTGACAGAATAACACCAGGGAAACAGAGGGTGGGCTATACCTTTGCGCCGGCATCTCAGTCCGGACTACATTCCTTTTTGTCCCACGGGGCCCTGCGGCCCCTCATTGGCTAGCCGCCGCAGGTTCGGCCTCCTGCCTCAGAAATCTCCCCTGCAAAACACAGTTGTCGTCCGAAACACCGGAATACGTGAGAGTGGAATCTCTCTCAACGGAATGAGACTCCGGTTTCTGTCACCTGGGAGGCCGGGATTAACCCTGGGTAATCAGCCGTGATGGCTACCAAGGTATTGTCCTTGCTTAGCTAATGGAACACCCCGTCGATAAGCTCCACCGATATGTCCGGATCCTCTTTGGAGTCCGGATCGAGGGACCGTTCTGGGTCCTCGGGAGGGCGGCTGTTTATATCCTTTACCTCCTGTCGCAGTTCCTGCACTGAAGTCGTTAGACTACATATATAACCGTGGGAGTATAAAACAAACGGGCAAGCGCAATTGTTCACTTACCCAACTTGGAGGATCGTACATAGTAAATCCGGCCTGCGGGTTGACGCGGAGGAATTCCTCCTTTTCTCCCTTGTACAAAGAGGATAAGATCTTTACTAGAGCGGCAACTGAGGCCGGCCCCTTACGACCGTAACGGGTGGCGTCATCCTCCCCGTTGAAATCCCACATGGGGTGGCCTCTATATTGAAGCGGCTGCACCCCCCGCATAATGCATGCAGCCATGACTCCAATCATGGTTAGTCCGGAATGAGCCAACAGTCTTATCCGGCCCATCAGGTAAAGGACGTCTCTGTCGCTTTCTCTCTGAGAGCTCCGCGGACGCCAGCTCAAGCGTTTCTTCAATGGAGCACTGTTGAACTCAGGGAGACCGACCCGGATAGGGTCCGGTAGCGGGATGTCATCTATGTAAAACCATTCCAAAGGCCAGTCCTTGGACGCCTTCTTTGGGGTTCCAGATAGGTATCCGGTCCCGGCAATGCGCCATACTTCGGCTCCGCCCACTTGGTATATAGACCCCTCTCGAGAACGGGGCACCATGCAGAATAACCTCTTCCACAGCGTGAAATGGGCCTCAACGCCTAAAAATAGCTCGCAAAGGGCGACGAAACCCGCAATATGTAATACAGAGGCGGGCGTGAGATTGTGCAGCTGGAGGCCGTAGAACTCCAGAAGCTCGCGGAGAAATGGATGAATTGGAAACCCCAGTCCCCTTATTAGATAGGGGACGAGGCACACCCGCTCTGCTTTAGAAGGATTGGGGGTGCTCTCTGCTTGTTCTCCGCCATTATAGGTGGCGAGACCGGCTCGGACCGGGACCATGTATGCCTGATGGAGAAATCCCTTGGCCTGAAGCGACACTAACTCGCTATGCGGGATGGTGCAACTCTCCCAGTCCCCGGGTTTGGGACCGGAGGGGCGAGGGGAGGATCTGCGCCGGCTGGTCATGTTGGAATGGACCTTTGCTGGAAGCGCTCTGATGATAACTCGCGGAGAGGAGAAGATGTGGTTTGGACCTAAATCCCCATCCCGTTAAATAGGCGGCTTGTTTATCCGGCTAGGGGTGTGGATGTAAAAACGCCCTGGCTTTTCGCATTTGTTTGACACGTGGAAGACGGCCATTATTGGGCGTGGGAGCCGAGGAGCGGTACATTACAAAAATCGGACATTATTCCTACAGGTACACAGGATTTGGAGAAGAACCCGCCTTGCAATGCCGAACAATCTGCGCGCCGGACTCATCGTCATTGAAGCCTGGTTCGGGGGCTACTGGGGGAGTCCTGGATTAGGGGGTGTTCGGGTAGCCGGACTATACCTTCAGCCGGACTCCTGGACTATGAAGATACAAGATTGAAGACTTCGTCCCGTGTCCGGATGGGACTTTCCTTGGCATGGAAGGCAAGCTTGGCAATGCGGATATTCAAGATCTCCTACCATTGTAACCGACTCTATGTAACCCTAACCCTATCCGGTGTCTATATAAACCGGAGGGTTGTAGTCCGTAGGCAATCAACTCCATATACAACAATCATACCATAGGCTAGCTTCTAGGGTTTAGCCTCCTTGATCTCGTGGTAGATCTACTCTTGTACTACCTATATCATCAATATTAATCAAGCAGGACGTAGGGTTTTACCTCCATCAAGAGGGCCCGAACCTGGGTAAAACATCATGTTCCCTGCCTCCTGTTACCATCCGGCCTAGACGCACAGTTCGGGACCCACTACCCGAGATCCGCCGGTTTTGACACCGACACCTAGATACTCTCATAATTACGCACTTTTCTATCAATTGCTCGACAGTAATTCGTTCACCCACCGTAATACTTATGCTATCTTGAGACAAGCCACTAGTGAAACCTATGGCCCCCGGGTCTATTCTCCATCATATAAGTTTCCAATCTATTTTATTTTGCAATCTTTACTTTCAATCTATATCATAAAAATACCAAAAATATTTATCTTATTATTATTATCTCTATCAAATCTCACTCTCGTAAGTGACCGTGAAGGGATTGACAACCCCTTTATCGCGTTGGTTGTGAGGTTCTTATTTGTTTGTGTAGGTATGAGGTGACTTGCGTGTGGCATCCTACTGGATTGATACCTTGGTTCTCAAAACTGAGGGAAATACTTACGCTACTTTGCTGCATCGCCCTTTACTCTTCAAGGGAAAACCAATGCATCCTCAAGAGGTAGCATCGCCATCTTTGGATCTTTGGCATCGAAGTCTCCATTTATTTGAGATATTGCGAGGTTTGAGTCCCCGTGCACTTCCAGACGTTGTATGCCCATGGAGACGGCCATCCGAAGACCATGCAATAAGGCCTCATATTCGGCTGCGTTGTTGGAGTCCGTGTATAATATTTGGAGTACGTACTGGACGAAGTCTCCAGTGGGGGACGTTAAAACGACACCCGCTCCTAGCCCTGCCAGCATTTTGGAACCATCAAAATATATAACCCAGTTGGAATATGTGTCGTACTCTTTAGGGAGTTCGGCCTCTGTCCATTCGGCGACGAAGTCAGCCAGTACTTGGGATTTAATGGCTCAACATAGTTTGTATGTTATGTCAAATGGAAGGAGCTCAATGGCCCATTTGGAAATCCGACCCGTGGCATCGCGGTTGTTTATTATGTCATTGAGTGGTACTTCAGAGGCTACTGTGATCGAACACTCCTAGAAGTAGTGTCGTAGCTTTTGGGATGCCATGAAGACCGCATATGCTATCTTTTGATAATGAGGGTACCGGGATTTGCATGGTGTGAGGACAGTGGATACGTAGTATACCGGCTTTTGAAGCAGAAATTTGGGTCCGTCCTGCTCTCGCTCAACGACGAGCACGGCGCTCACCACCTGGTGTGTAGCCGATATGTATAATAACATGGGCTCGCCAACGTTGGGTGCGGCCAGGATTGGGTTGCTTGCTAGAAGGGTTTTTATTTCTTCCAGTCCGGCCGTTGCCGCATCCGTCCAATCGAAGTGATTGGTGTGCCGCAGAAGGCGATAGAGTGGTAATGCCTTTTCTCCCAATCTGGAGATAAAGCGTCTTAAAGCTGCCATGCAACCAATGAGTTTTTGGACCTTGTTAAGGTTTGTTGGCGTAGCCAATTGTGAAAAAGCTCGGATTTTGCGTGGATTTGCTTTAATTCCTCTATTGGAAACGATGAAGCCCAACAGTTTTCCCGTGGGGACGCCGAAAACACACTTTTCCGGATTGAGCTTCATGCCATATGCACGGAGGTTGACGAATGTGAGGCGTAAATCGTCTATGAGTGTTTCGACGTGCCTAGTTTTGATGACGATGTCGTCCACATATGCTTCAACTGTCTTGCCGATCTGTTTCTCCAGGCATGTTTGAATCATGCGTTGGTAGGTGGCGCCAGCATTTTTGAGCCCGAAGGGCATGGTGTTGAAGCAGAATGTCCCATATGGGGTAATGAATGATGTTGCGGCTTGATCGGACTCCTTCATTTTAATTTGATGGTATCCGGAATATGCGTCGAGGAAGCACAATGAGTCGTGTCCCGCGGTAGCATCAATGATCTGGTCGATGAGGGGGAGGGGGAAGGGATCCTTGGGGCAAGCCTTATTGAGGTCTTTGAAATCGACGCACATGCGCTAGGATTTGCCCTTCTTTGGTACCATCACCAAGTTTGCCAGCCAATCCGGGTGTTTTATTTCTCTAATGAATCCGGCCTCGATTAGCTTGGCTAGCTCCTCCCCCATAGCTTGACATTTGGGTTCGGAAAAGCGCCGCAATGTTCGCTTGACCGGTTTATATCCCCTAAATATATTGAGGTTGTGTTCAGCCAACTTGCGTGGGATTCCTGGCATATCAGAAGGGTGCCAGGCGAATATATCCCTGTTCTCATGCAGGAACTCTTGCAGCGCGTCAACCGTTGGGTCTAGTTGTGCTCCAATAGATGTTGTCTTCTTGGGGTCCATTGGATGGACTTGGAATTTGACTATTTCTTCTGCCGGATTGAAGGAGGTGGATTTGGGTCGTTTTTCAAGGATCACATCATCCCTGTCCATTATGGAGCGTAGTGCGGTTAATACTTCGGCCGCGAGGGCTTCAGATAATGCCTCAAGGGCCAGAGATGCGGTTTTATTTTCAGCATGGAGTGCTATGTCCGGATCACTAGCGAGAGGGATTATGACATTGGGCCCAGGCATCTTAAGCTTCATGTATCCATAATGAGGTACAGCTTGGAAGCGTGTAAAAGCATCTCGCCCCAATAGGGTGTGATATCCGATGTTGAAAGGGGCCACTTGGAAGGTTATCTCTTCGAACCGATAATTCTCCGGCATGTCGAATACCACGTCAAGTGTGATTTTTCCCGCACACCGCGCCTCCCGACTGGGAATGATTCCTCGGAAGGTCGTGCTGCTTTGCTCGACGCAGCTCCTATCTATTTCCATTTTGTGGAGTGTATCCTCATAGATGAGGTTTAGTCTGCTTCCGCCGTCCATGAGAACCTTGGTGAGCCGAAAGTCGTCCATGATTGGGCTGAGGACTAAGGCGGCTGGTGCTCGGACTGTCCTATATTTTGGCTCGTCGCCAGCATTAAAAGTTATAGCCATGTCGTTCCAAGGGTTTATTGCTGCGATTTGGCAGACTTCGGCGAGTTCACCGAGTGCCCTTTTGCGCCTATTGTTTGAAGCGAATGTCTCGAAGACCGTCAATACTTTGAGGTTATTGTCTTCTGGGGGGTGTTGTTCTGGGGTATTCCTGGTGAGGATATCCTCACCGCTCTTGGCAACTTGCCAGAGTATCCAACATGCTCTAAGGTTGTGGGTTGGTATGTTATCCGGTGTTGTGTGTATTTTGCATGGCCCATCGAGCCATCCTTCCAAAACGGTACCGCACCCCGTAACGGGCTTATATTTCTTTACTATTGGTTCGGGCGTGCCATGAGGGTGCGCCCTTTTCGCCTGAACGAGGGGTTGAGTGGGAACCGATGGTTCCCAACGGGCTGCCTGAGTTTTCCAGGCGTTTTCCATTGTGATGTACTTCTGTATGATAGTTGCTAAGTCAGCAAAGTGTAATATGCGATGGCGGTTGATGGCGCTGACGATTCCTTCGTCCATGCAATTGTTGCAGAACACTAAGATCGCGTCTTCTTCGCGGCAATCTTTAATCTTGTTTTTGACAAGGAGGAATCTGGCCTAGAAGTGGTGGACCATTTCCTGAGACTGTTGTTTTATGCTCAAGAGATCGCTTATGTCTGGGTGGGTGGGTGGATTCAAATCCGAACCCTGACCCAATTTTGGATCCGGAGTCTGAAGATCTTCCGGACTTAGCAGTTCGAGCTCCGGGATATCAACTGATTTTTTGAGCTTATCGTCCGATTCTATGTTCGGAGCACAAGGCGTGTCTTTCTGCCATTAGGTGCCCGACTCTTCGAGATCGGAGACCCGAACATAGTTCGTCCTCCATATCGAGAAAGAGTTGTCTTTATCCTCGACTACCGCTATCTGGTGGGTGATCGGCAGAGTTTTAATTTCTCTCCGATCGGGTTTAAGCCCAATCCGATCATAGTCTATAGCGACCCCCAAGGCGGTAATGCGATCTAGGAGTTCGTTTAAAGAAGATAACTTCGTCGGATCCATCCGTTTAGTGTATTAGGAATCAACACGGAGACGATTTTCGATGACTCGAGAGGTCATCGTCGGCTTAAGGGCCGAACGGGCGATCATGATGAAGCCGCCCATCCGGAGGGTTTGACCTGGGGACAGGGCTCCTCCGGAGGTGATATTTTCCTTGATGACAAGGCGAGCCATCAATCATTTTGACGATGGCACGGTGGAACTCTCAATGAAAGCACCAATGTCGGTGTCAAAACCGGCAGATCTCGGGTAGGGGGTCCCAAACTATGCGTCTAAGGTTGATGGTAACAGGAGACAGGGGACACAATGTTTACCCAGGTTCGGGCCCTCTCTATGGAGGTAATACCCTACTTCCGGCTTGATTGATCTTGATGAATATGAGTATTACAAGAGTTGATCTACCACGAGATCGTAATGGCTAAAACCCGAGAAGTCTAGCCTGTATGACTATGATTATGATTATTCTCTATGGACTTAGCCCTCCGGTTTATATAGGCACCGGAGGGATCTAGAGTTACACAAAGTCGGTTACAGAAAATGGAAATCTTCATATTTGGTCACCAAGCTTGCCTTCCACGCCAAGGAGAGCCCCAACCGGAGATGGGTAGAGTCTTCGGTCTTTGTATCTTCACAGCCCAATAGTCCGGCCAATGGCTAACAGGTCGGACGCCCGAGGACCCCTTAGTCCAGGACTCCCTCAGGGGGAAAGAAGAAAAGGGGGCCTCCACGGATCTAGAGGCAGAGGTGCCCAAGAAGGGGAGGGTCCCCCTCGCCGACAACTCCGCGTTGGATACGGATAGCAGCTCCGAGTGGTGCCCCAGGGAGAAGCCCCTGGCCGAATCATAAGTACTCAAAAGCGCCTATGAACACATATATGTAACTTCTTTATTTCATGGCTTTAATGTGTTGAATCATGTGCTGCAGTCCGGCTCACGCCCGCCCCCAGCGATCCTCATCTTCGGGGAACTCGCTGGATCCAAAGGTGATGGACAGTGGGTCACTTCTGGAGGCCTCCTCCCCCAAGGCCACGGACAACGCCGAGGTGTTGTCCCGGAGGACCTTCCCAGGACAGGGAGAGGAACAGGAGGCTATCAGGGTGGCACCAGACGGTGAGACCTCGGCCGCCGGACACATGGGGGAGCAAATCTCCCCGGAGACTGGCGATGGGGGCCATGTCCAATTTGGCCTCCAGTCGAACACTATTCCGGCGGCCCATGCGGCTCCGGAATCAGGCAAGCAGCCTCCTTCACGAGAAGGAGGTGTACCTATTCTCCTGGTGACCTCTGTCCATCCAGAGGCACTAGATACTTTACTGGAAGCACTTCAAAGTGCTTCCATTGTTGAAGAACATCGTACCCTCATGGGTACGGTGGTTGAGAGGGTTTGGTCCGCTAAGAGCAGACTGACCGAAGCCTGCACCAGCCTTCTGACAGGCTTTGAGGTATGTGACGTAATTTATGCAAAAAAGAATATCATAGTATAGACAGTAGCCCCTGAGACACTGTCTAGTGCTCGAAAAGAGAGGCCAGACAGAGGATCAAATAATTTTCGCAGGAGACTAACCAATATATGTCTATATGGATAAGCAGGCATCGATGCTGGCTGCAACCTCTCATTCTGCCGAAGTCTCTAAACTGAAGCAGAGTTTGGAGTGGGTCGAGGAAGATTTTGGCCATGTTAAAAAACAACTAGAGGACCAGCAAGGTATGCAATGATCTATTCGGATGTAGAAAGATATGAAGTGTGTATGTTGATCATACTATCATGATATTTCATAGGGGCTGCGACCGAGGTGGAGACCCTCAAGAAGTTGTTGGCCGAGGCCCAAGAGAGAGCGGCGAAGGAACAAGCCATCCATGAAAAGCACGAGGCTGGGGTCGGGGAGGTCCAGCAGGAGCTCTAGGATGCCACAAAGAAATGCGAGTCCTTGGAGCGCAAGGTTTCAGACCAAGAGTACGAACTTTCTAAGGCCTGCCAAAGCGCGCAAGAGGCCCAGGCCGAAGCCCATGGTGCCCTCCAGGAGATCCAAGAGGCCAGGAAAATCGCGGCGGGTAAGGCCTTTATTATGCAGAGCAAATTTGTGAAGAAAAGGTACCTCTTACTGACCCGGATTTGGAGTTCTCCAGGAGCGTTTGCGGATCTTCGTGTAGTGTTGCTGACGCAAGGGAGTTCTTCCGAGCCGAGGAGGCGAGCTCAACGGAGAAGCTGTTCTGGTCGCAATAACTTGCGCCAGAACATCTGGTGCCCTTTAGCGATCAGCTGAAATAGCTGATCGAATTGCATAGGGCGGCCGAACTGGCCATGAAGGATTTGATAATCCGGCTATGGCATGCTAACGTCCTGCCCAGCAGCTACTTCGGACTCGTGAAGCAGCATTTCAATGTTTGCCCTCGGCTTGATGCCATCAAGCGGTCGGTCTGCATTGAAGGTGCGCGGATGGCCTTTGCCCGCATCAAGGTGTAGTGGGCGAAGAAGGACGCCGTGAAGCTCGCAACCGAGGGACCGCCGTGGGCAAGGAGCACCGCACGCCTGAGCGGTATTTTGAGGATGTCCTAAAGGGATCCCGCATTGTAGAGGGCCAGTGTTCGAAAGACGTTATCTTTGAATTAATACATTCATGTTATCCCGTCATGTATTATGCAAACAAGGCCGATATGAAATATAATGCCTACTGTTTATTTAAAAAAATTCCTCCTGTGCGGCCGTTTTATTAAATCTGAGAGTTGGACAGTCGTCGGCTTCAGCCCCCACGTAGGTAGTACGGGGGTGTTCGGGTTGGAACCTAAACACTCTTGATCCAAGATTTTTGTCCTTGAAGGAGGTGTTTAGCGTAGCGAACCAGGCAATCGGACTGTGTGGCTTTATCATCCTCACTTAGCCATAGGAGTTTGACAATAGAAATGTAGGTGCAGCCCCTAGTTGGCATTTGTCAATCCAGACTAGGGTGTTGTAGACACCTGATTAGGTGGATGCTGATCCGTCACATAATGCGGGGGGAAATCGTAAGAGATTTCAACCTCTGAACAGCTGACCAGCTCTCGCCGCATCATGACAGTCAGTTTTCAGCTTTCTCTACTGAGGTGCTCATCCAGATAAACCAGGACACAATTGCAGTAGTTCTCCCTTTACTACCCTAGCCGATAGGACGGAACTTAAGGTAGCAAGCACAGGAGCCGGGCAACCCAACTATTGACCAAATACATGATTCAGAGCCTATGCATATAATGCTAAATTCGGGGTGCTGAACTATACTATAAAAAGTGTTTGGACTTGTTGTCGTAGTAAGGAGCGCAATGAAGCCCCTAGCGAATTAAGGCGTACCAAAGTGTACGGATGCAATCGATAAGAATAGCGAAATAAAATGAAGTAGAAAGCCAGTGCCACATGAGTTGGGCCGCAAACTATTTTCATTATAATTTGATTAATACGTCAAAGCATATTTGTACAAATAGTGCGATAAGAAACGGGGCTATTTAACATGCCGAGACCAAGGGGGAGCTTCGCGCAGGTCCTCAAAACAGGTAGAGTGATCGTCAAGAAGACCACCTAGAGATTCCCCCATACCTCAACGCTACTTGCCACCTTGGTATATCCATCCTTCGAAAGGACCGATGATCAGGCCGTTCAGAGGGACCTGTGGAAAGGAAACCTGAAAAGGATAAAAAGAAAAGGGAAAATACGTGTGTCCGGAAAGGGTCGAGTCGTATTATAGACCACAATCGAGTTACACCTCCGTCTTTGCCCATGGTATTTTGAGTGCGTAGTTATGTATGCACGGTACGTATGCCGCTATGTGTTCAGGACTGAGACGAAGGCCGAATTGCTAGTCGAACTCCTGACAAGCTAGACTGTCCTGCTGTGGAGTAGTCCAGACTCGTTTGACAGTGTCCGGGAGCTTGGCCGCTGAATTAAAATTCTGCTTGATAAGGACACTCTGTACTTCCGCTGCTAGGGCCGCGGTGTGCTCCTCGGTATGTGATACGTCTCCATCGTATCTACTTTTCCAAACACTTTTTCCCTTGTTTTGGACTCTAACTTGCGGGATTTGAATGGAACGAACCCGGACTGACGCTGTTTTCGGCAGAATTGCCATGGTGTTATTTTTGTGCAGAAATAAAAGTTCTCGGAATGACCTGAAAATTAACGGAGAATATTTTTGGAATATATAAAAAATACTGGCGAAAGAATCCACGTCAGGGGCCCACACCTTATCCATGAGGGTGTGGGGCGCGCCTACCCCCTGGGCGCGCCCCGCTGCCTCGTGGGCCCCCTAACACTCCACCGACCTCAACTCCAACTCCATATATTCACGTTCGGGGAGAAAAAAATAAGAGAGAAGGATTCATCGCATTTTACGATACGGGGCCGCCGCCAAGCCCTAATCTCTCTCGAGAGGGCTGATCTGGAGTCCGTTCGGGGCTCCGTAGAGGGAATCCGTTGCCATCGTCATCATCAAACTTCCTCCATAACCAATTTCATGATGCTCACCTTGTGCGTGAGTAATTCCATCATAGGCTTGCTGCAATGTGATGGGTTGGATGAGATTTATCATGTAATCGGGTTAGTTTTGTTAGGGTTTGATCCCTAGTATCCATTATGTTCTGAGATTGATGTTGCTATGACTTTGCTATGCTTAATGCTTGTCACTAGGGCCCGAGTGCCATGATTTTAGATCTGAACCTATTATGTTTTCATGAATATAGGTAAGTTCTTGATCCTATCTTGCAAGTCTATAGTCACCTATTATATGTAAATCTGGGAACAGTTTTCGATTGGCTGGGTGAGCTGGGTCGGTTTTTGCATTCGGCCTCGTTTGGTTCAGGTGTTAATGGGCTAACTCTCCTAAAAGTTTGGTTTAGTTTGGTTTCTCACAGCAAATGGGTGGGTATGGTCGGCTATGGGCCCAAACAGGTCCGGTTACAAACAGTTTCAAACCACAGTTCGGACCCGGTTGATGGCATAGGTTTCATTTCGAGTTCTCCAACCCGACGGACATGCAGTCTTCTCCGCTTGTCGACCACGCCTGCGACCGCCGCCGCTCTCCGTCATGAACGGCTCGCCGGCCCCCTCTGTGAAGACTATTCTAGGAAGGGAAATGGTTCCAGGAAATGATTCCAACCCTTACGTGCAGATCAGCAAGGGCTAGATCGGAGTTGTTCGGCACCGGCGCCCGGCGGCAGCCGCGGCAGTCCGGCGGCGACTCCAGCATGCGGAGGAGTGGCAAGCGCCATGGTTGAAAGCAGAGGTGCGGCTGCGAGCATTGTGGATGGAATGGCCATCGTCGCTGACTTCCCGAGGCCCGTGCGCGAGGACATGATGTCTGCGTTCTCCCTCTTGTATCTCCAAGCAGTAGGACGTCGGGGCACATTCGATGAGCAGCAGGACACAGGGATGGCGCCCGGCACAGGCAGAGGGTCAGCCGCTGCCTGCGGCGCGGACATGGGCCGGGAGCAGGGTTGCGGAGCCATGGCGCACACGGATGGCCGGGAGCACGAGGGAGCAGAGCAAGGAAACTCGCCTGGGGCATCTTTAATGTCTCATGTTGCACAAATGGTTTGCAAACCATTTCAGGAAATGGTTCCAACCCACAGATGGACACTCAGTTTTAGTTCAGTTTGGGTGAAAAGTCAAATAGGTTTGGTTTTAGTTGGGTTGATGATAATACAAATAGGTTTAGTTCGGTTTGGGTTGCCAAGTTTATCCATTCAGGTTTGGTTGAGGTATGGTGTAGTTATCAAACTTTTCTCAGGATTAATTATACGTTATGATCTGTTAACCCCGAAGTGACAATAATCGGGATACTTACCGGTGATGACCATAGTTTGAGGAGTTCATGTATTCACTAAGTGTTAATGCTTTGGTCCGGTACTCTATTAAAAGGAGGCCTTAATATCCCTTAGTTTCCAATAGGACCCCGCTGCCACGGGAGGGTAGGAGAAAAGATGTCATGCAAGTTCTTTTCCATAAACATGTATGACTATATTCGGAATACATGCCTACATTACATTGATGAATTTGAGCTATTTCTGTGTCACCCTATGTTATAACTATTGCATGAGGAATCGCATCCGACATAATTATCCATCACTGATCCATTGCCTACGAGCTTTTCATATATTGATCTTCGCTTATTTACTTTTCTGATGCTACTGTTACAATCACTATAAAACCAAAACTGCTACTGTTACTTTTGCCACCGTTACCACTACTATCATATTACTTTCCTACTAAATACTTTGCTGCAGATATTGAGTTTCCAGGTATGGTTGAATTGACAACTCAGCTGCTAATACTTGAGAATATTCTTTGGCTCCCCTTGTGTCGAATCAATAAATTTGGGTTGAACACTCTAACCTCGAAAACTGTTGAGATCCCCTATACTTGTGGGTTATCAAGACTATTTTTTGGCGCCGTTGCCGGGGAGCATAGCTCTATTCTTTGATTCACTTGGGATTTATATCTGTTGATCACTATGAAGAACTTGAAAGATCAAAGAACCAAGATTTTTCCCTCAACTACGAGGGGACGTAAGGAACTGCCATCTAGCTATGCACTTGATTCACCTTCTGTTTTGAGTAAACTTGCAACACCTACTCCTGCTATTCATTCTGATATGTCGCATGTTATTGATGATGCCACTTCTGCTTTGCATGATACTTATGATGAAACTACTTCTATGCTTGATAATACTGTGCCACTATGTGAATTTCTTTATGAACAACTTGCTAGGGTTAGAGAGAATGAAATTATTGAAACTGATTTGATGAAAGTTATGATGAAGATTCTCCCCCTAGATATGAATTGCGTGTTGTGCCTGAGGGTTATGTTTTGGATGAAGAAACTACTAGAGACTTCTTAGCTTGCAATGATAGATCTGATGTTAAGAAATTATTAGTTAAGCTTAAAGAAAAATCCTTGAATGCTAGAATGAAATATGACCCTGCTTTTGCTACTTCACCTATCTTTATTACTGATAAGGATTATGATTTCTCTGTCGATCCTGAGTTAATTACTTTGGTTGAATCTAATCCTTTTTATGGCTATGAATCTGAAACTGTTGTGGCACATCTTACTAAATTAAATAATATAGCCACCCTGTTTACTCATGATGAGAAAACTCGATATTACTTTATCCTTAAGTTGTTTCCGTTCTCATTAAAGGGTGATGCTAAAACATGGTTTAATTCTCTTGATCCTGGTTGTGTGCGTAGTCCCCAGGATATGATTTATTACTTCTGTGCTGAATATTTCCCCGCTCATAAGAAGCAAGCTGCCTTAAGGGAAATACATAATTTTGTGCAAATTGAAGAAGAGAGTCTCCCACAAGCTTGGGGGAGGCTTCTCCAATTACTTAATGCTTTGCCTGATCATCCTCTCAACAAAAATGAAATACTTGATATCTTTTATAATTGACTAACCGATGTTTTCAGGGAAAGAACTATTGATCAAGCTGAATTGCTATTGAATAATATGTTGAGTAATGAAAATGATTGGACACTTCCTGAACCAACTCCTAAGACAACTCCGAAGAAAAGGGGTATTCTATTTCTCAGTCCTAAAGATATGCAAGAGGCAAAGAAATCTATGAAAGAAAAAGGTATTAAAGCCGAAGATGTTAAGAATTTACCACCTATTGAAGAAATACATGGTCTTGATAACCCGACACGGGTAGTAAAGGTAAATTATCTCTATATGTTTGATGAAGGTGATATTCCTCGTTATAAGTCTGCTAGCCAATGCTTAGATGAGTTTGATAATTTTATTGTTAAACAAGAAAACTTCAATGCTTATGTTGGTAGACAATTCAAACGCAATGCTGATATGCTTGAACACTTGAGTGATTACATGTCTAGAGTTAAAGGTGAACTTAAACTTATTAGTAAACATGCTTCTATGGCTACCACTCAAGTAGAACAGGTACTTAAGGCTCATAATGATTTGCTCAATGAATTAAATAATAAGAAAAATGATAATGATGTTAGAGTTATGACTAGAGGGGGTAAAATGACTCAGGAACCTTTGTATCTTGAGGGCCACCCTAAGAGAATTGAGCAAGATTCTCAGAGAACTAATGTTAATGCACCTAGTTCTTCTAAGAAGAAGAAAAAGAAAAATGATAGGACTTTGCATCCTTCTAGTGAACCAATTGTTGACACACCTGAGAATCCCAATGATATTTCTATTTCTGATGCTGAAACACAATCTGGTAATGAACATGAACCTAGTGATAATGTTAATGATGATGTTCATGTTGATGCTCAACCTAGCAATGACAATGATGTAGTGATTGAACCTATTGTTGATCTTGATACCCCACAATCAAAGAATCAACGTTATGATAAGAGAGACTTCATTGCTAGGAAGCATGGTAAAGAAAGAGAACCATGGGTTCAGAAACCCATGCTATTTCCTCCTAAACCATCCAAGAAAAAGGATGATGAGGATTTTGAGCGCTTTGCTGAAATGATTAGACCTATCTTTTTGCGTATGCGTTTGACTGATATGCTTAAAATGAATCCTTATGCCAAGTACATGAAATATATTGCTACTAATAAAAGAAAGATACCCGAAGCTGAAATTTCCACCATGCTTGCTAATTATACTTTTAAGGGCGGAATACCAAAGAAACTTGGAGATCCAGGAGTACCAACTATACCATGCTCCATTAAAAGAAACTATGTTAAAACTGCTTTATGTGATCTTGGAGCTGGTGTCAGTGTCATGCCTCTCTCTTTATATCGTATACTTGATTTGAATAAGTTGACACCTACTGAAATATCTTTGCAAATGGTTGATGAATCAACTGCAATACCTCTCGGTATTTGTGAGGATGTGCCTGTTGTGGTTGCAAATGTTACTATTTTAACGGACTTTGTTATTCTTGATATTCCCGAGGACGATAGTATGTCTATTATTCTTGGTAGACTCTTTTTGAATACTGCAGGGGCTGTTATTGATTGCAACGAAGGCAATGTCACTTTTCATGTTAATGCTAATGAGCATACGGTACACTTTCCGAGGAAACAACCTCAAGTCCACAGTATCAATTCTATTGGAAAATTTTCAACGATTATTATAGGAGGTTTTGAATTTCCTCTTCCTACTGTCAAGAAGAAATATGATATTCTTATTGTTGGGGATGTGCATATCCCAGTTGAGGTAACCTAATGTTATTCGAAATTTCTCCGGTTTCATGCGATTCGGAATGAGTTTGTTAACAAGACTTGATCAACCTTGTTAGTGGATTCCTTTTGATGAGCATGAGATGGATGAAATTAGAAAGCACAACCTTCTGTACCCTCTTTTTACTTTCTGTTATTTAGTTTAAATAAAGTAAAATTAGTAATTTTTGTCTGTTTTCTGAATTATCCTTGCAATAAAAAATACCCCAAAAATAAAAGTTCTCCAAATGCCCTGAAAATGAAATATGATTTTTTTCAGAATATTTAAGAATTATTGGCACTGAGAACACACCAGGGGGACCCACCATGTGCCCACGAGGGTGGAGGGCACGCCCCTGCCTCGTGGACCCCACGTGGGTCCCCTCCATTTATCCTTGCACCCACACACTTTGTCTTCCTCTAGAAAAAATCACCCATCAGCTCAAACTCGTGTTCTAGCTCTTCTTGCTGCCATTTTCGATCTCCTTGCTCAAAGCTCCATTCACAAAACTGCTTTGGGGGATTGTTCTTCGGTATGTGACTCCTCCAATGGTCCAATTAGTTTTTGTTCTAGTGCTTTATTTATTGCAAATTTTTGTTGCTTAGGTTGTAACGCCCTCAATGCGGCTATATCTCCTACGTGTCGAAGCACGACCTAGAGGCATAACCACATTGAAAGCAATGTCGCAAGTCAGGTAATCTTCACAACAACCCATGTAAATATATAAAAGGGGAAAGGATACATAGTTGGCTTACACTCGCCATGTCACACAAATAAATGAATAACATTACAATCATCCAATACACTCATGGTCCGACTACGGTACCAAAATAAAAGATCAACCCCAACATGCGACACGGTCCCCGATCGCCCCAACTGGGCACCACTACTGATCATCTGGGAAAGACACATAGTAACGGCAAGAGTCTTCATCGAACTCCCACTTGAGCTCATCGGTCCCTGAAACGGTATCATCTGAAACGGTATCATCGGTCCCTGCATCTGGTTTTGGAAATAAACTGTGAGTCGCGGGGACTCAGCAATCTCGCATCCTCGTGATCAAGACTATTTAAGCTTATAGGTAAAGGCAAGGTAATATGTGGAGCTGCAGCAAGCGACTAGCATATATGGTGGCTAACCTATTCGCAAAAGAGAGCGAGAAGAGAAGGCAAAGCACGGACGAAGAACTATGATCAAGAAGTGATCCTAGAACAACCTACGACAAACATTACTCCAACACCGTGTTCACTTCCCAGACTCCGCCGAGAAGAGACCATCACGGTAACACACGCGGTTGATTCATTTTAATTAAGTTAAGTTTCATGTTATCTACAACCGGACATTAACAAATTCCCATCTACCCATAACCGCGGGCACGGCTTTGGAAAGTTCAAATCCCTACAGGGGAGTCCCAACTTAGCCCATCACAAGCTCTCACGGTCAACGAAGGATATTCCTTCTCCCGAGACATTCCGATCAGACTCGGCATCCCGGTTTTACAAGACATCCTCGACAATGGTAAAACAAGTCCAGCAACACCGCCCGAATGTGCCGACAAATCCCGATAGGAGCTGCACATATCTCGTTCTCAGGGCACACTCAGATTGTCCAAACTTCCGGTAGGCCAGCCCAGAGTTGCCCCTGGTGGCCACCGGCGGCTGACGAGGTGGACCAACACTCAGAGGAGCACTGGCCCGGGGGGTTTAAATAAAGATGACCCTCGGGCTCCAGAAACCCAAGGGAAAAAGAGGCTAGGTGGCAAATGGTAAAACCAAGGTTGGGCATTGCTGGAGGAGTTTTATTCAAGGCGAACTGTCAAGGGGTTCCCATTATAACCCAACCGCGTAGGGAACGCAAAATCCGGGAACATAACACTGATATGACAGAAACTGGGGCGGCAAGAGTGGAACAAAACACTAGGCAAAAGGCCGAGCCTTCCACCCTTTACCAAGTATATAGGTGCATTGAGATAACAAGATAATATGGTGATATCCCGACAATAAACAATGTTCCAATAAGGAACGATCTCCAATCTTCACCTGCAACTAGCAACGCTATAAGAGGGGCTGAGCAAAGCGGTAACATAGCCAATCAATGGTTTGCTAGGACATGGTGGGTTAGAGGTTTGACATGGCAATTTGGGAGGCATGATAAGCAAGTGGTAGGCATCGTAGCATAGGCATAGCAAAAGAGCGAGCATCTAGCAAGCAAAGATAGAAGTGATTTCGAGGGTATGATCATCTTGCCTGCAAAGTTGTCAGAGTTGACTTGATCCTCGTAAGCGAACTCAACGGGCTCCTCGTTCACGAAATCGTCTCCCGGCTCTACCCAAACAAGACAAACAAGCGAAAGGAACACAATCAACCACGTGCAATGCTCAAACAACATGATGCAAACATGGTATGCTATGCGGGATGCGGTATGTGATGCATATGCAAGATTTGATAAGGAATGATTGAACCTGGCCTCAACATGGAAATCCAAGAGTGCCACTGGAAAGGTGAGGTGATTTCGGTTGAAATCGATATAAAGATGACCGGAATCGGATGCACGGTTTGGAAATGGCAAGCAAAACAAAAATGGCACCGGTCTGCGATAATCAGCAAGTAGACATCTTAATGCATCAAGATAAATATGCTACAGCACTCCAACATGACAACAAAATACATGGCAGGGATCCACTCATGAAGCTTGACAAAAGATGAACACTGAGCTACGGCTAATTCATCCATTAACAGGTTCAAACAAGCATGGCAAAAGTGCAAACGATAACAGGTTTCAGACTTAGTGAAATTAACACAAGTCTGGAATTTAACATCAGGAAGCACAGTTTAGAACATGAAAAGTACATGCTACAGGAACTTAAAATGGCAAAGCAAGGCATGGCATGAAGCTACTCAAAGCACTTAACAAAAGTCCCTTAGTGACCTTGAGTCAAAAGGGATCAGAAAATACAATTGCAAACATGTGAACATGGCAAAAACATAAACAGATCTCAGACGAGTAGGCATGTTTGCGAGCTCGATGCACTCACTACAGAGCATGGCATGACAAACTAAGCATACACCCATCAATAATACATGGCATATAAGCTAGACATGGCAATAACAACAACATAGCATGCACGGATCAATAGCAACATCCTCGGCAAAATCGCTAACAAGTCAACAATCTGCCAGGATTCACGAAATAGCAAAAGTAGAGCTCGATTGACTCAAGCTAGGGTGCTCCATAAATGCAAAAAAATACATGGATGGATAGATCACCACAATGTTAACGAAACATCCTTACTGATCATCCTCAAAATAGGCACGGATCACTAGGAAACAACATGAACATATGGCATACCGACAAAAATAGAACAAGGACTTAGTGAAATTTTAAGTCCCTGAAATCAGCATTACCGATTACACTACTTTGCAAGCTTGTGTTAGTCACCACACATATCACAAAAATACATGGTAAGCACCTCTATAAAGATGGCATGGCATATAACAAAACTCATGTAGAGCTCAGGAGCATAGCATGCACACATTAATCATGGCAAAAATGACAAATATCTATTTGATGAAACAGATCTGGCAAATATATCACATAGCCTTCTTCCAACAGCATTTCGGGCATCAAGATGAGCTCAAATGGAAATGACACAATGAGATGAAATGATGTACTCTTTGAGGCGAACATTTTGATATGCTACATGCGCAAATCGGAGCTACGGATGCAGAGTTACGACATGATGAAAATTGCAAAATAACTAGGGTTCCGGGGATAAAAGTCAACCGCGGATCTCAAATCCAGATCTGCACGCTTCCCGAGGAGATCGCCGGAACAATAACTCGTCGCCGGACTTGAGGGAGGCCGCCGGACTTGATGAGGTCGCCGGAGTTGGGGTCGTCGGCGTAGAGGAGGAAGGCGGGGCGCGCGGCGGCCGGAGAGACGAAGGGCGGCGCGCGGCGTTCGAGGAGCGGCGAGGCGGCGGACTGGGGCGGCGCCGGGGTGCGCAGCTGGACGGCGGCAATGGCGGCGGGGCGGCAAAGGGCGTCGGCGGCGAGCAGAAGGCCGGCGCGGATGGCGCGGTCCCGCGGGTGGAGGCAAACGGGCGCGGGCGGCGCGATGGGCTCGGGAGGGCCCGAATCGGGCTCCTCCGGGCCAGTGGCGGGAGGAGGCGGCGAGCGACACTTGGCAGCGCATGGTTGGGCGGCGGTGGCAGCGGACGTCGTCCGGCGCGGGCCGGACACGTCCGGTGCACGAAGGAGGGAAAATAGGGTTTACGGTAGGGGAAGATCCGAAATTTTCGGGAGTGATCTATTTATAGAGGTAGAGGGAGCTAGGAAGCTCCAAATGGAGTGCGGTTTTCGGCCACACAATTGTGATCGAGCGCTCTAGGTGATGGAAGGGTCTTTGGTGGGTTTTGGGCCAAATTGGAGGGGTGTTGGGCTGCAACACAAATGAGGCCTTCTCGGTCCCTCGGTTAACCGTTGAAGTATCAAACGAAGTCCAAATGGCACGAAACTTGATAGGCGGTCTACCGGTAGTAAACCAAGGCCGCATGGCAAGCCTTGGTCCAATCCGGAAATGTTTAACCCCCACACACGAAAAGAGGTAGAAAGGACCACCGGAGGAGATAGGAGCGCCGGAATGCAAAACAGACAACGTGGAAAATGCTCGGATGCATAAGACGAACGCGTATGCAGATGCAATGCACATGATGACATGATATGAGATGCATGACAAAGGCAACAACACACGGAGACAAAAACCCGAACCCGAGGAAATAAAATAACTTAGCGCCAGAAACGGCAAGAGTTGAGATACATATAAGGTAAATTGCATCCGGGGTGTTACAACACTCCACCACTACGAAAGGATCTCGTCCCGAGATCTAGGACTGGAAAAACGCCGGGTACTCAGAACAGAGGTGATCCTCGCGTTCCCAGGTGGCTTCACGGTCGGAATGGTGTGACCACTTGACTTTGAGGAATTTGATTGACTTATTGCGAGTCTTGTGTTCAGTCTCTTCAAGAATAGCAACGGGGTGCTCACGATAAGAAAGGTCTTCTTGGAGACCAATGTCTTCGAAGTTGACAGTGCGGTCAGGGGTCTTGAAGCACTTGCGGAGCTGAGAGACATGGAACACGTCGTGCATGTTTGCAAAGTTGGAGGGAAGCTCGAGTTGATATGCGAGATCGCCTCTCTTGCCGACGATCTTGAAAGGACCCACGTATCTAGGGGCAAGCTTCCCTTTGATACCAAAGTGATGAGTACCTTTCATTGGAGAGACGCGGAGGTAAACATGGTCTCCGATCTCGAAAGCCAAATGATGATGCTTACTATCATAGTAGCTCTTCTGGCGCGATTGCGCTGCTTTGAGGTTATCAGGAATGACTTTGCACATCTCCTCTGCCTCTGTGATCAAGTCATTTCCGAGAAGTTGACGTTCACCGGTCTCCGACCAGTTAAGAGGAGTACGGCACTTCCTGCCATAGAGAATTTCAAATGGGGCCTTGCCCGAACTCGCTTGGAAGCTGTTGTTGTAGGAAAACTCGGCATATGGAAGACAATCTTCCCACTTCATACCGAAGGAGATAACGCAAGCCCTGAGCATCTTTGAGAATCTGATTGACACGCTCGACTTGACCGCTAGTTTGAGGATGAAAAGTTGTGCTGAAACGGATGTTGGTGCCCATGGCCTTCTGAAAAGAATCCCAAAACTTGGAGGTAAAGATGCTGCCACGGTCTGAAGAAATCAACTGTGGAATGCCATGCAGAGAGACAATCCGAGAGGTATAAAGCTCCGCCAATTGAGCTACAGTGATAGACTCTTTGATAGGCAGGAAATGAGCCACTTTAGTGAGTTTGTCGATGACAACGAATATAGCATCATTCCCACGCTCGGACTTTGGAAACCCAGTCACGAAGTCCATCTCAATGTGGTCAAACTTCCATTCTGGAATGGCAAGAGGTTGGAGGATACCAGCTGGTCGTTGGTGTTCTGCCTTCACTCTTATACAGACATCACATTCATTCACGAACTGAGCAATCTCGCGCTTCATTCGAGTCCACCAATAAGCCTTCTTGAGGTCCTGGTACATCTTCATACTCCTAGGGTGGATAGAGAGGAGTGAATTGTGAGCCTCGTTCATAATGACTTTATGAAGGTCGCCTTTAGGCACAACAATGCGATCCTCGAAGAAGAGAGTATCCTTGTCATCAAGGCGATAGCATTTGTACTTGGGTTGACTCTTGGCAATCCCAATCTTCACCTTCTTCACCATAGCATCAAGAAGTTGAGCCTCACGAATCTGATCTTCCAAAGTAGGAGAGACTTGAAGGTTGGCGAGGAAACCTTGAGGAACAACTTGCAAATTGAGTTTGCGGAAAGCTTCACAAAGCTCGGGTTGGTAGGGCTTGAGAATCAGACTGTTGCAGTAAGCCTTCCTGCTCAATGCGTCAGCAATCACATTGGCCTTGCCTGGAGTATATTCGATACTCGGATTATACTCTTGAATCATTTCGACCCAATGAGTCTTCCTGAGGTTGAGATTAGGCTGAGTGAAGATGTACTTGAGACACTTGTGGTCAGTGAAAATGTCCACTTTTCTTCCCAATAAGAGATGTCTCCAAGTCAAAAGAGCATGCACAACTGCCGCCAACTCGAGGTCATGAGTGGGGTAGTTCTTCTCGTTGGGCTTCAACTGGTGAGAAGTATAGGCCACAACTTTCTTCTCTTGCATCAACACTGCACCAAGACCTTGAAGAGAGGCATCACAGAAGAACTCGAACGGTTTGGATTCATCAAGAGGAGTCAGAACTGGAGCAGTGACAAATTTCTCTTTCAGGGTGTTGAAAGCGATGTCACATTCAGGAGATCAAACGTACTTGACGTGTTTCTGGAGAAGGTTTGAAAGAGGCTTCGCGATCTTTGAGAAGTTCTCAACGAACCTTCGACAATAGCTTGCGAGACCAAGGAAGCTGCGGAGTTGCTTCACGTTCTGAGGTGGTTCCCAATTCACAATTGCAGACACCTTCTCAGGATTCACCGCAATGCCCTTGGCAGAGATGATATGTCCAAGATAGAGAACCTCATCGAGCCAAAACTCGCACTTTGAGAACTTGGCGTAGAACTGATGTTCTTTGAGCTTATCGAACACCAAACGCAAGTGCTTAGCATGATCTTCCTTGTTCTTCGAAAAGACCAAAATGTCATTGAGGTAGACCAAGACAAAGTCATTTGTGTAGGCGTTGAAGATGAAGTTCATCATGCAAGAGAAAGTTGGAGGAGCGTTGACGAGGCCAAAAGACATGACAGTGTATTCATATGAACCATAGCTTGTTCTGAAAGCCGTCTTGGGAATATCTTGCTCACGGGTTCGAATCTGGTGATAGCCCATATGGAGATCAAGCTTGGAGAATACTTGAGCACCTTTGAGTTGTTCAAACAGCTCGTTGATGTTGGGAAGTGGGTACTTGTTCACAAAGTCGGTCAGTTCCATCCTTCTTCTTCACAAAAAGAACTCCACAACCCCACGGAGAAGAACTAGGTCGAATGAGACCCATTCGCTCTTGAATATCGAGTTGCTTCTTTAGCTCCTTCAACTCTTCAGGTCCAAGCTTGTAAGGACGTTTGCAAACAGGTTCCGTGCCAGGCTCAAGATCGATGACGAATTCAACTGGCCGGTGCGGAGGCATTCCTGGAAGCTCTTCTGGAAAGACGTCTTGATATTCGCAAATGACTGGAATTTGAGAGATGGCATCCAGTTCACCCTTCTCATTGAGAGAAAACAGACGGATGGTATTATCTCGAGCGGCAAAGACAATTACATCCTCAGACGAATGAGTCAATTGAATCTGCCTGGCTGCATAATCAAGTTGAGCCTTGTGCTTAGAAAGCCAGTCCATTCCAAGAATAAGATCAATTTCTGAGTTACCAAGGACCATTGGAGAAGCCAGAAACTTGAAATCACCCATCATGATAGAAACATCTGGAATCTCATAGTTTGCGAGCAAACATTTACCCGGTGAGACAACTGCTAACGGTTTATGCAAAACTTGAGAAGACAACTCATGCTTAGATGCAAAAGGTCTCGAGATGAAACAATGCGGTGCACCAGTGTCAAAAAGTACTTTTGCAGGAACATCGTTAACAAGAAGGTTACCCATGATGACATCTGACGAGCCCTCTGCTTGAGCTACATTCATGAAGCTGACCTTGGCGTGCTTGGGTTATGCTTGACCATAGCTATACTTGCCGATCTCACAGGACGAGGAGGAGGAGGGAGACGCCTTTGATTGAAGCATTTGTTGGCATAGTGACCCTTCTATTGGCACTTGTTGCACGTGACCTCTGAAAGCGGACGGTGATACGGAGCACTCGATCTTGGAGCTTGAGACGAAGTCTTGTTATGAAAGCCAGGGTTGGGTGGGTGGGAAGATCCACTGCCACCTTTGCTCTTCTACTGATAAGGCTGACGGAACGGAGGAGGAGGAAGCCAATACTTCTGCTGCTTAGCCACTTGAGTTGAGGAAGAAGGAGTAGCATCTCTGAGTCACTTCTTGGAAGCATCGCACTTTAGTTGAGCAGTCTCTTGCTTCATTGACATGTTATAAAACTCATCATACCTCTTGGGCTCAAAGAGAACGAGAGATAGCTAGATTTCTTCTCTGAGACCACCCCTGAACTGGTATATCATGCTCTTCTCGTCAGGGACGTCTTGCTTAGCAAAACGGGCGAGCTTCTGAAACATCTTGTTGTACTCGTAAACAGACATAGAGTCTTGCTTCAGGTTGAGCTCAAGTGGGAGTTCGATGAAGACTCTCGCCGTTACTATGTGTCTTTCCCAGATGATTAGTAGTTGTGCCCAGTTGGGGCGATCGGGGACCGTGTCGCATGTTGGGGTTGATCTTTTATTTTTGGTACCGTAGTCGGACCATGAGTGTATTGGATGATTGTAATGTTATTCATGTATTTGTGTGACGTGGCGAGTGTAAGCCAACTATGTATCCTTTCCCCTTTTATATATTTACATGGGTTGTTGTGAAGATTACCTGACTTGCGACATTGCTTTCAATGCGGTTATGCCTCTAGGTTGTGCTTCGACACGTAGGAGATATAGCCGCATCGAGGGCGTTACATAGGTGACCCTGTTCTTGAGCTTGCATGTCAAATTTATGTGGTCAAAAGTAGTTTTAATGCATGATATAGCCTCTAGACACTTGTAGGATTAGTTGCTATCAATTTTGTTGAGTTTGGTTCACTTTTATTTTGAGTCACTAAGAATTTCAGAAATTTTTGAGACGAAGAAACATGTTTAGGAAAATGTACCAAGGTGGTTCCTCAAGGAAGCAAGGCCTAAGGCCCGCAATACGTCAGCCGGACAATGAACTACCAAGGGAGGCTCAAGTGCGGCCTTGTGAATGGTTGTCATAGGATTTCATTATCCAGGCAGGCATCAAGGAAGAATTTGACGCATATGTGCGTAACGCTGACCTTGAGAGCTTCGAGTCAGATAAGTGCTGGCAATACCTCTATTTAACTGATTCATTTGTGAGAAGGTTTAAATTTACATCCTCGCGCAACTCTCACAATGTCCTATTTGATCTTTTTGATAAATCTTATACCATGGACTTAGAAGATTTTAATATTGCTTGTAAACTCCCGCAGTGGGGTAGTGCTAGTGAACCTCACAAATCTGAATTTAAAGAATTTCTTGCTAGTATCACTGTGGGGGAATCTAGAGAAATAACACGAGCTACCATAGGGAGCATTCATTTTCCTGCCATACATTATTTTGCTCTCTTCGTGGGTAGATGCATTAACAGTAAGGATGAGGCATGTCGCATGTGTGTTCCTAATCCTAGTGTTCTCAAGAGTGTTGTATTAGGAGATAAACAATACAACTTGGGGGCTATTGTTGCACGTAGGTTGCATCTTAATGGTTTAACTGGAGATTTGTTTAGTGGAATTTATGCAACTCGTGTAGCTAACTTTCTTGGTATACCCATACGTGGGGATTATATTGAGTTGCCTCCTGCTTATCTAGATTATAATGCTATGGTTCGTCATCGGTTTGTTGAGAGGAACGATCAGTTCCTCTAGTACCAACTAATCTTTGACAGATGGCGCACCATCCACGTTGCTCTCCTTGCTCCTGCTTTCTTTGATTTTCAGACAAAAGGGAGATATGGGAGGAGGCGAACGAGTATGAGAGGAGAACGGAGGCAGACCGCCTCCAAGCTGCAGCTCATCAGGAAATTGCCGCTGCATCTCAGTACGACCCCAGCAACAACTTTGATCCATGGGCATAGACCAACTTAGGCCAAAAGCCTAAGCTTGGGGAAGTACGTATTTCTCACCCACATTACATTCATGTTCACACACTCATGCCAGTTGTCGGTGCTCATACTTTTTCATTGTATCATCCATGCTAGTTTATTTTCTTTTTAAGCTTTCTTCTTGTGTGTTTGAAAAACCTTAAGAAAAACCCAAAAAAATAGTTGTAGCTTTTAGATAGTTTACTTTCCATGCTTGTAGTAGTAGTAACTAAAAAGAAAACCCAAAAAGATCTCTCGTTCTTCTTTTTCTTATTGGGAGCTTTCCCGTGTAAATAGTTTTGTTTCTTTTCTTTTCTTTGGGGGTCGAGAGGAGAAGACCATGATGAAAATGTTGAGTTTCTCTCATATGCATTATTGTTGATCTAACAAAGATCCCATATTACTTGTCTTCTCCCTTGAATTGAGTGCTTGCAGATTCCAGCTTAGTCCAATGCATGTGCACTATTATTATTATCCACACCATTCGGTCGTGCAAGTGAAAGGCAGTAATGACGATATATAATGAACTGATTGAGATGAAAATAGCTAGTATGAACTCGACCTCTCTTGATTTTGTAAATATGATTAGTTCATCGTTCCTCATTTAGCCTATTATGAATGAAACATGTTTGCAATGACAATCAGAGATTATGATTGCTCATGCCATGCTTAATTTGCTAGGAGTTGATAATGGTTTACCTTGCGTGCCAACAAGCTATTAAAATGGTTGTGATGTGGTATGATAGGGTGGTATCCTCCTTTGAACGATTCGAGTGTCTTGACTTGGCACATGTTCACGCGTGTAGTTGAAACAAAATCAACATAGCCTCCACGATATTTATGTTCATGGTGGATTATATCCTACTCATGCTTGCATTCAGTGTTGATTAATTTTAATGCATGTTCATGACTGTTGTCGCTCTCTAGCTAGTCGCTTCCCAGTCTCTGTCTAGCCTTCACTTGTACTAAGCAGGAATACTACTTGTGCATCCAACTCCATAAACCCCAAAAGTCATTCCATATGAGTCCACCATACCTTCCTATATATGGTATCTACCTGCCGTTCCAAGTAAATTTGTATGTGCCAAACTCTAAACATTCAAATAAAAATTATGTTTTGTATGCTTGAATAGCTCACGTATCAACTAGGGTTGTCTGTATCTTCCATGCTAGGCGGGTTATTCTCAAGAGGAGTGGACTCCGCTCCTCACTCACGAGAAAATGGCTGGTCACCGGGATGCCTAGTCCCTTGCTCAAACCAAATCAAAATAATTGCAAAAAAAACTCCCCTGTGATTGTTGTTAGTTGGAGGCACCCATTGTTTCAGGCAAGCCATGGATTGATGCTTGTTGGTGGTGGGGGGTATAAACTTTACCGCCTATAATGTGTGTAGCATGGAAGATATCGAGATCTCTCGGTTGTTATGTTGACAATGAAAGTAGACCGCTCAAAATATTATTTATCTCTATTTCAAAATCGAGCTCTGGCACCTCTACAAATCCCTGCTTCCCTCTTCGAAGGGCCTATCTATTTACTTTTATGTTGAGTCATCATCCTCTTATTAAAAAGCACCAGTTGGAGAGCACCGATGTCATTTGCATGCATTATTATTAGTTTACACTGAGTATGACTTGACTAGATCTCTTTTACCATCAATTACAATTTCCAGTCAGCCCTCGATATTCAGGGGTGCTCTGCATTTATGTTTTGCGGTCTCAGAAAGGGCTAGCGAGATACCATCTTGTTATATCATATTATGATTGTTTTGAGAAAGTGTTTTCATCCAAGATTTATTATTATTGCTCGGTGGTTGATTATGCCATTGATATGAGTAAACATGAGACCTAAATGTTAGTGTGAATATGGTTAGTTCATAATCTTTGCTGAAAACTTGAATGCTGGCTTTACATATTTACAACAACAAGAGCAAACAGAGTTTGCAAAAGTTTTTCTTTATCACTTTCAGTTTGTCAATTGAATTGCTTGAGGACAAGCAAAGGCTTAAGCTTGGGGGAGTTGATACGTCTCCATCGTATCTACTTTTCCAAACACTTTTGCCCTTGTTTTGGACTCTAACTTGCAGGATTTGAATGGAACTAACCCGGACTGACGTTGTTTTCAGCAGAATTGCCATGGTGTTATTTTTGTGTAGAAATAAAAGTTCTCGGAATGACCTGAAAATCAACAGAGAATATTTTTGGAATATAAAAAAATGCTGGCAAAAGAATCCACGTCAGGGGGCCCACACCCTGTCCACGAGGGTGGGGGCGCGCCTACCCCCCTCGGCGCGCCCCCTGCCTCGTGGGCCCCCTGACGCTCCATCGAGCTCAACTCTAACTCCATATATTCACGTCCGGGGAGAAAAAAATAAGAGAGAAGGATTCATCGCATTTTACGATACGAAGCCTCCGCCAAGCCCTAATCTCTCTCGGGAGGGCTGATCTGGAGTCCGTTCCGAGCTCCGGAGAGGGGAATCCGTCGCCATCGTCATCATCAACCTTCCTCCATCACCAATTTCATGATGCTCACCGCCGTGCGTGAGTAATTCCATCATAGGCTTGCTGGACGGTGATGGGTTGGATGAGATTTATCATGTAATCGAGTTAGTTTTGTTAGGGTTTGATCCCTAGTATCCATTATGTTCTGAGATTGATGTTGCTATGACTTTGCTATGCTTAATGCTTGTCACTAGGGCCCGAGTGCCATGATTTCAGATCCGAACCTATTATGTTTTCATGAATATGTGTGAGTTCTTGATCCTATCTTGCAAGTCTATAGTCACCTATTATGTGTTATGATCCGTTAACCCCGAAGTGACAATAATCGGAATACTTGCCGGTGATGACCGTAGTTTGAGGAGTTCATGTATTCACTAAGTGTTAATGCTTTGGTCCGGTACTCTATTAAAAGGAGGCCTTAATATCCCTTAGTTTCCAATAGGACCCCGCTGCCACGGGAGGGTAGGACAAAAGATGTCATGCAAGTTCTTTTCCATAAGCACATATGACTATATTCGGAATACATGCCTACATTACATTGATGAACTGGAGCTAGTTCTGTGTCACCCTATGTTATAACTATTGCATGAGGAATCGCATCCGACATAATTATCCATCACTGATCTATTGCCTACGAGCTTTTCATATATTGATCTTCGCTTATTTACTTTTCCGGTGCTACTATTACAATCACTATAAAACCAAAACTGCTACCGTTACTTTTGCCACCGTTACCACTACTATCATATTACTTTGCTACTAAATACTTTGCTGCAGATATTAAGTTTCCAGGTGTGGTTGAATTGACAACTCGGCTGCTAATACTTGAGAATATTCTTTGGCTCCCCTTGTGTCAAATCAATAAATTTGGGTTGAATACTCTACCCTCGAAAAACTGTTACGATCCCCTATATTTGTGTGTTATCAGTATGAAGGGAGCGTTCCGTGTTTCCATTGACTGTTATGACATTGTGTGGTCCGGGCATCTTGAGTTTGAGATAAGCATAGTGCAGCACCGCATTGAATCGAGCAAATGCGGTTCGTCCGAGCAGTGTGTGATAGCCGCTGCGAAAAGGAACGATATCGAAGATCAAGTCTTCGCTTCGCAAGTTGTCCGAGGATCTGAAGACAACTTCCAATGTGATTGAGCCTATGCAGCGGGCCTCTACGCTCGGTATTACTCCTTTAAAGGTAGTGTTTGTGGGCTTGATCCTTGATGGATCGATGCCCATCTTGCGTACTATGTCCTGATATAGCAGGTTGAGGTTGCTGCCACCGTCCATGAGGACGCGCGTAAGGTGGAATCCATCAATGATTGGGTCGAGGACCAATGCGGCTGAACCGCCATGACGGATACTGGTCGGATGATCCCTGCGATCGAAGGTGATCGGACAGGACGACCATGGGTTGAATTTTGGGCCGACTGGCTCTATCGCGTAGACGTCCCTGAGCGCTCGTTTGCGCTCCCTTTTGGGTATATGGGTAGCGTATATCATGCTCACCGTTTTAACTTGGGGGGAAACTTCTTCTGTCCCCCTGTGTTCGGCGGACGGGGCTCCTCGTCATCATTCTCACTTTGCGACCCCTTCTCCTTGTATTCGGCATTTAACTTGCTGGCCTGTTTAAAGACCCAACAACTCCCATGGGTATGATTGGCTGGTTTATCAGGGGTGTTGTGGATCTAATATGGACGATCGAGTATGCGGTCCAAGCTGGAAGAGCCCGGATTTTTCCTTTTATATGACTTCTTCCGCTGACCGGACTTGGAGCCACTGAATCCGGCATTCACCGTTGTGTCATCGGTATTGTCACCATTGTTTCGATGCTTATGCCTGTTGTGTCGGGGCTTGGCATTGCTATTCTTGGATTCGGAGGTGCCAGGTTCGCTTGCATTATTATTGCTATAGGCTAGCCAACTATCTTCGCCCACACAAAAGCAGGTCATAAGTGTCGTGAGGGCCTCCATGGACTTCGGCTTTTCTTGGCCGAGGTGTCGAGCGAGCCATTCGTCGCAGATGTTGTGCTTAAAGGCCGCTAGGGCTTTGGCATCCGGGCATACGACGATCTGCTTCTTTTTAGTTAGGAACCTGGTCCAGAATTTCCTGGCTCACTCTCTAGGTTGTTAAACTATGTGACTTAAGTCGTCGGCATCCAGGGGTTGGACGTATGTGCCTTGGAAGTTGTCGCGGAAGGCGTCTTCCAAGTCCTCCCAACTGCCAATAGAGTTTTCGGGCATGCTGTTCACCCAGTGCCGAGCTGGTCCCTTGAGTTTTAGCGGAAGGTATTTCATGGCATGAAGATTATCACCGCGGGCCATATGAATATGAATAAGAAAGTCATCAATCCATACTGCGGGATCTGCTGTTCCATCATATGATTCGATATTTATGGGTTTAAACCCTTCTGGGAATTCATGCTCCATTACTTCATCAGTGAAGCAGAGGGTGTGTGCGGCGCCTCTATATCGGCCCAGGTCGCGACGTAGTTCAGATGGAGTTCGTCTGCGGTTTTTGGCCCGGACGTGATTATGCTTGTCATGTTCGGCTTGATAGCCGTCGTCGTGCGTTGGGGCACGCCCCCGTGATCTGTAGATCGATCTGGCTGGACCTTCTCTATTCTTCAGATCCTGCCGTAGGTCATATGTGTATTCCCGAGCTGTTGTGTATCTACCTTTATGGCGAGATAGTATGGGCCGGTGTTCGGCTTGAGTTGCCATTTTGTCCCGGCCACGTGGTGGTCGGTCAGCCGCATTATGTGCTGCTGGTACGGGCTCAAGTGCCTCCTCGTTGAATTGAGGTAGCAGTTTATGCTTCAGGTAACTTTTGGTTGGGCACACGAGGCCGTATTCCTCGGCTGCCAGGACATTAGTCCATCTGTCATTGAGTAGATCTTGATCAGCTTGAAGCTGCTGCTGTTTCTTTTTCAGGCTCCTTGCAGTGGCTATTAGCCATTGCTTAAAGCGCTCCTGCTCAAGAGGTTCCTCGGGCATGATAAAGTCTTCGTCACCGAGGCTCACCTCATCCTCGGAGAGTGGCAGGTAATTACTATCCTCCGAGTCTTCGTCTGCGGCCTGTTCATTAGGCCTAACTTTCCCATCCCCCCGTTCGTCTTGTTCGGAGTTTTGCTCGACGGGGTTTTCTTGGTCTTCGGCATCGTCCAGAGTATTATTGTCTCTCATGCCGGTATTCCTGTCTTTGCCGCGGCGTGATTTAGAGCGGCATCGCCGGCATTTTGGTTGTATCTCAAGAGGTTTATCCTCTGCTGGATTTTTCTCGTTATCGCTGTCACCCTCTTTGGATGTATCCACCATGTATACGTCATACGAAGAGGTGATCGTCCAACATATGATAAACGGCAGGTTTTGGGCCTGCTCTTCTCCGGCATCGTCATCCATACTGTCGATGTCTTCGGAGCCGTAATCGAGCATGTCAGTTAAGTCCTCGACCGTGGCAATGAAGTGGTTGGTGGGTGGGACGTAGAATTCCCCATTCTCAGTCCCTAGTCTGGGCTGGGCATAGTTCGGGCGTTGCTCCGCCGTAATGACAAGGGATCGCATCAAGTCCAGAGCCTCACTTAAAGGCGAGGTTTGGCCAGGGAGAAGAGAATCCGTGGAGTACGGTGGGAAGGAGATTCCTCGGCCGAGCTCACATGATGCTGACTCCGAGAGTTCGGAGCCAGTGTCCGGGGAAGAGTCCGGCTTGTGATGGTTTCCAATGACACTACTTCCTCCAGCTCTCCCGTACTGGGCTTAGTGGCCACAGATAGTCCGGCGGGGTCAGGAATCCCGTCTTCGGACCTGGCGACGCGCTCCGGATCTAAGACCAGAGCGGAGGTTGGGGTCGTGAATCCTTGGAAGATCAAGTCTCCTCGGATATCAACGACATAATCCAGGTTTCCAAAACTAATCTTGTGACCTAGGGCGTAGCTATCGATCTGCTCTAGATGGCCAAGCGAGTTGGTCTGTAGTGCGAAGCCGCCGAACACAAAGATCTGGCCGGGGAGAAAACCCCCCCTCAGGGCAGCATCTTTGTATATGATTGATAAAGCCATCGAACCTTGTAGTGAAGACACAGCGGAACTCTCAATGAAAGCACCAATGTCGATGTCAAAACCGGTGGATCTCGGGTAGGGGGTCCCGAACTGTGCGTCTAAGGTCAATGGTAACAGGAGACAGGGGACACGATGTTTTACCCAGGTTTGGGCCCTCTTGATGGAGGTAATACTGTCGGTGTCAAAACCGGTGGATCTCAGGTAGGGGGTCCCGAACTGTGCGTCTATCATTGATGGTAACAGGAGACATGGGACATGAAGTTTTACCCAGGTTTGGGCCCTCTTGATGGAGGTAATACCCTACGTCCTGCTTGATTGATATTGATGAATATGGGTGTTACAAGAGTTGATCTACCACGAGATCGTAATGGCTAAAACCCTAGAAGTCTAGCTTGTCAGATTATGATTGCCTCTACGGACTAAACCCTCTGGTTTATATAGACACCGGAGGGACCTAGGGTTGTACAAAGTCGGTTACAGAGAAAGGAATCTTCATATCCGGACGCCAGGTTTGTCATCCACGCCAAGGAGAGTCCCATCCAGACACGGGAGAGAGTCTTCTGTCTTGTATCTTCACGGTCCATCAGTTCGGCCCATGTCCAACAAGTCGGAGCCTGAGGACCCCTTAATCCAGGAGTCCCTTAGTAGCCCCTGAACCAGGTTTCAATGATGAGGTGTCCGGTGCGCAGATTGTCTTTGGCATTGCAAGGCGGGTTCCTCCCCCGAATACTCCAAAACAACTCTTGAACAGAAAAGTGTCCGGCTCTGTAAAACAAACACCACATATATCCGTAGAGAGTATAATATTTTATGGGTCCAATCGACTGACAACTTTTTTAGCGTGACATCATGTCATAGCCCGGTCATTATTTCGAACCATTTTTTAGCCCCCCGCTCCATATTTCAAGATGCGGTTTTATTCGCACATCTTGTCGAAGCAGAGATCGTGTCCCCTTTTTACGGGATTCTCATTAATATGGGCGTGGATAACCCAACCGTTCCGTTGGCATAATCCCTTGGGAATAGGCAGGCTTTAAGGCCTATGAGGAGGCGTTTGATATTCATCGCCTTTATAAAGGGGCACAGACCCGTCTTTCTCCTCCGCGCCTTCCTCTTCCTCAATATTTCCAACCTTGAGTTCTAGCACCCAGGTTTCAACTTAACTCTTCCAAGCCTCCCAGTCATGTCCAAACCCAGCCCTCAAGGCCGGTGGGTGGCCTCCTCTGTCATAGAGGAGGATATCGCGAAGCTCTGGGTGGCAAGATACCTGACCGCGTAAATCCCTCATAGGCTCCCTGCTAAAGGACAGGTTATTCCTACTCCAAGATCCGGCGAGAGGGTTGTATTCATCTCCCACTTCCTCTAGGGGCTAGGGTTCGCTCTCCATCCCTTCGTTCGTGGTCTCATGTTCTATTACGGGCTAGATTTTCATGATCTAGCTCTGGACTCCTTCCTTCACATCTCCGCATTTATTGTCATGTGCGGGGCCTTTCTCCGTATTACCCCTCACTTCGGTTTATGGCTCAAGTCCTTTAATGTGAAGCCAAAGGTATTCGAGGGGAAGAAAATAGAGTGTGGTGGTGTGATACCTCTCCAACGTATCTATAATTTTTGATTGCTCCATGCTATATTATCTACTGTTTTGGACATTATTGGGCTATATTATCCACTTTTATATTACTTATGGGACTAACCTATTAACCAGAGGCCCAGCCCAGAATTGTTGTTTTTTGCCTATTTTAGGGTTTCGAAGAAAAGGTATATCAAACAGAGTCCAAACAGAATGAAACCTTTGGGAACGTGATTTTCTCAACAAACGTGATCCAGGAGACTTGGACCCTATGTCAAGAAACAAAGGAGGAGGCCACGAGGTAGGGGACGTGCCTCCCCCCCCCCCAGGCGCGCCCTCCACCCTCGTGGGCCCCTGTTGCTCCACCGACATACTCCTTCCTCCTATATATACCTACATACTCCCAAACGATCATATACGGAGCCAAGAACCTAATTCCATCGCCGCAACTTTCTGTATCCATGAGATCCCATCTTGGGGCCTGTTCCGGAGCTACGCCGGAGGGGGTATCCATCACGGAGGGCTTCTACATCAACACCATAGCCTCTCCGATGAAGTGTGAGTAGTTTACCTCAGACCTTCGGGTCCATAGTTATTAGCTAGATGGCTTCTTCTCTCTTTTTGGATCTCAATACAAAGTACTCCCCCTCTCTTCTGGAGATCTATTCGATGTAAGCTTCTTTTTCTGGTGTGTTTGTTGAGACCGAGGAATTGTGGGTTTACGATCAAGATTATCTATGAACAATATTTGACTCTTCTCTGAATTCTTTTATGTATGATTGGTTATCTTTGCAAGTCTCTTCGAATTATCAGTTTGGTTTGGCCTACTAGATTGATCTTTCTTGCAATGGGAGACGTGCTTAGCTTTGGGTTCAATCTTGCGGTGTCCTTTCCCAGTGACAGTAGGGGCAGCAAGGCACATATTGTATTGTTGCCATCGAGGATAACAAGATGGGGTTTTTATCATATTGCAAGAATTTATCCCTCTACATCATGTCATCTTGTTTAAGGCGTTACTCTGTTTCCATGAACTTAATACTCTAGATGCATGCTGGATAGCGGTCGATGAGTGGACTAATAGTAGTAGATGCGGGCAGGAGTCGGTCCACTTGTCTCGGACGTGATGCCTATATACATGATCATACCTAGATACTCTCATAACTATGCTCAATTCTGTCAATTGCTCAACAGTAATTCATTCACCCACCGTAAAATACTTATGCTCTTGAGAGAAGCCACTAGTGAAACCTATGGCCCCCGGGTCTATCTTCATCATATTAATCTTCCTATACTTATTTACTTACTTTGCTTTTTACTTTTATTTTATTTTACTTTGCATCTTTATCACAAAATTACCAAAAATATTACCTTATCATATCTATCAGATCTCACTCTCGTGAGTGACCGAGAAGGGTTTGACAACCCCTTATCGCGTTGGTTGCGAGAAGTTATTTGTTTTGTGCAGGTACGAGGGACTCGCGCGTAGCCTCCTACTGGATTGATACCTTGGTTCTCAAAAACTGAGGGAAATACTTACGCTACTTTGCTGCATCACCCTTTCCTCTTCAAGGAAATCTAACGCAGTGCTCAAGAGGTAGCAAGAAGATTTCTGGCGCCGTTGCCGGAGAGTCTACGCAAAAGTCAACATACCAAGTACCCATCACATACCCTTATCTCTCGCATTACATTATTTGCCATTTGCCTCTCGTTTTCCTCTCCCCCACTTCACCCTTGCCGTTTTATTCGCCCTCTCTCTCTATCATCCCTCTCTTTCTCTATTTGCCTCTTTTGTTTGCTTGTGTGTTGGATTGCTTGCTTGTCACGATGCCTCAAGATAACACTAAACTGTGTGACTTTACCAATACCAACAACAATGATTTTATTAGCACTTCGATTTCTCCTCTTATCGATGCTGAATCTTGTGAAATTAATGCTGCTTTGTTGAATCTTGTCATGAAAGATCCGTTTTCCGGCCTTCCTAGTGAAGATGCTGCTACCCATCTAAATAGCTTCGTTGATTTATGTCATATGCAAAAGAAGAAAGATGTGGACAATGATATTGTTAAGTTGAAGCTATTTCCTTTTTTGCTTAGAGACCGTGATAAAGCTTGGTTTTCATCTTTGCCTAAAAATAGTATTGATTCGTGGAACAAGTGCAAAGATGCTGTTATCTCTAAGTATTTTCCTCCCGCTAAGATCATCTCTCTTAGAAACGATATTGTGAATTTTAAGCAACTTGATCATGAACAAGTTGCACAAGCTTGGGAGAGGACGAAATTAATGATACGTAATTGCCCTACTCGTGATTTGAATTTGTGGATGATTATACAAAACTTTTATGTCGGATTGAATTTTGCTTCTAGAAATCTTTTAGATTCGGCCACGGGAGGCACTTTTATGGAAATCACTTTAGGAGAAGCTACTAAACTCCTAGATAATATTATGGTTAATTATTCTCAATGGCATACTGAAAGATCTTCTAATAAAAAAAGTGCATGCGATAGAAGAAATTAATGTTTTGAGTAGAAAGATGGATGAACTTATGAAATTATTTGCTAATAAAAGTGTTTCTTCTGATCCTAATGATATGCCTTTGTCTACTTTGATTGAGAATAATAATGAATCTTTGGACGTGAATTTTGTTGGTAGGAATAATTTTGGTAACAACGCGTATAGAGGAAACTTTAATCCTAGGTCTTATCCTAGTAATTCCTCAAATAATTATGGTAATTCCTACAACAATTCTTATGGAAATTTTAATAAGATACCCTCTGATTTTGAATCTAATATTAAAGAATTTATTACTTCACAAAAGAATTTCAATGCTTTGATTGAAGAAAAATTGCTTAAGATTGATGATTTGGCTAGGAACGTTGATAGAATTTCTCTTGATGTTGATTCTTGAAAGCTTAGATCTATTCCTCCTAAGCATGATATCAATGAGTCTCTCAAAGCCATGAGAATTTCCATTGATGAGTGCAAAGAAAGAACCGATAGGATGTGTGCTAAGAAAGATGCCTTTATAAGAGCGTGTTCTTCTAGTTCCTATGAAAATAAAGATGAAGATCTAAAAGTTATTGATGTGTCCCCCATTAAATCTTTGTTTTGCAATATTAATCTTGATAATGATGGGACTGATTATGATCCACCTTTACCTAGAAGGCGTTCCAAAAATTCGGAGTTTTTAGATCTTGATGCTAAATTTGATGAAAGTGGGATCGAAGAAATTAAAACCCTAGATACTAATAAACCCACTATTATGGATTTCAAGGAATTTAATTATGAAAATTGATCTTTGATTGGTTGTGTTTCCTTGTTGTAATCTATGCTAAATTCTCCTCATCCTTATAGTCAAAATAAAGTATTTACCAAACATATCGTTGATGCCTTGATGCAATCTTATGAAGAAAAACTTGAATTGGAAGTTTCTATCCCTAGAGAACTTTATGATGAGTGGGAACCAAATATTAAAATTAAAATTAAAGATCATGAGTTCTATGCTTTGTGTGATTTGGGTGCTAGTGTTTCCACGATTCCAAAGACATTGTGTGATTTGTTAGGTTTCCGTGATTTTGATGGTTGTTCTTTAAACTTGCACCTTGCGGATTCCACTATTAAGAAACCTATGGGAAGAATCAATGATGTTCTTATTGTTGCAAATAGGAATTATGTGCTCGTAGATTTTATTGTTCTTGACATAGATTACAATCCTTCATGTCCTATTATTCTTGGTAGACCTTTCCTTAGAACGATTGGTGCAATTATTGATATGAAGGAAGGAAATATTAGATTCCAATTTCCGGTAAGGAAAGGCATGGAACACTTTCCTAGAAATAAAATCAAATTACCTTATGAATCTATTATGAGAGCCACTTATGGATTGCCTACCAAAGATGGCAATACCTAGATCTATTCTTGCTTTTTATGCCTAGCTAGGGGCGTTAAACGATAGCGCTTGTTGGGAGGAAACCCAATTTTATTTTTATTCCTTAATTTTTTCTCCTGTTTAGTAATAAATAATTTATCAAGCCTCTGTTTTGGTAGTGTTTTTTGTGTTTAATTAGTGTTTGTGCCAAGTAGAACCGTTGGGAAGACTTAGGGAAAGTCTTGCTATATTGCTGTAAAAAACAGAAACTTTAGCGCTCACGAGAACTGCTGCCATTTTTATTTGGAAAGTGCTATTTAGTTAATTATTTTTGAAGATGATTAATAGATAAATTACTCACGTCCAGAAAGTTTTTTTAGAATTTTTGGAGTTCCATATATTGCGCTAGCTACAGATTACTACAGACTGTTCTGTTTTTGACAGATTCTGTTTTTTCTTGTGTTGTTTGCTTATTTTGATGAATCTATGGCTAGTAAAATAGTTTATAAACCATAGAGAAGTTGGAATACAGTAGGTTTAACACCAATATAAATAAATAATGATTTCATTGCAGTACCTTGAAGTGGTCTTTTGTTTTCTTTCGCTAACGGAGCTCACGAGATTTTCTACTTTGAGTTTTGTGTTGTGAAGTTTTCAAGTTTTTGGGTAAAGATTTGATGGATTATGGAACAAGGAGTGGCATGAGCCTAAGCTTGGGGATGCACATGGCACCCCCAAGATAATATAAGGACACCTAAAAGCCAAAGCTTGGGGATGCCCCGCAAGGCATCCCCTCTTTCGTCTACTTCTATCGGTAACTTTACTTGTAGCTATATTTTTATTCACCACATGATATGTGTTTTGCTTGGAGCGTCTTGTATGATTTGAGTCTTTTATTTTTAGTTTACCACAATCATCCTTGCTATACACACCATTTTAGAGAGCCATACATGATTTGGAATTTGTTAGAATACTCTATGTGCTTCGCTTATATCTTTTGAGTTATATAATTTTGCTCTAGTACTTCACTTATATTTTTTAGAGCACGGTGGTGGATTTGTTTTGTAGAAATTATTGATCTCTCATGCTTCACTTAGATTATTTTTAGAGTCTTAAATAGCATGGTAATTCTCTTAAATAATCACATATGCTTGGTATGCAAGAATAGTAAAAACTTTCTTATGAGTGTGTTGAATACTATGAGAAGTTTGATGCTTGATAATTATTTTGAGATATGAAGATGGTGATATTAAAGTTGTGCTACTAGAGTAGTTGTGAATTTGAGAAATACTTGTGTTAAAGTTTGTGATTCCCGTAGCATGCACGTATGGTGAACCGTTATGTGATGAAGTCGGAGCATGATTTATTTTTTGATTGTCTTCCTTATGAGTGGCGGTCGGGGACGAGCGATGGTCTTTTCCTACCAATCTATCCCACTAGGAGCATGCGCGTAATACTTTGCTTTGATGACTTGTAGATTTTTGCAATAAGTATATGAGTTCTTTATGACTAATGTTGAGTCCATGGATTATACGCACTCTTCTTCCTCCCACCTTTGCTAGGCTCTCTAATACCGCGCACCTTTCGCCGGTATCATACACCCACCATATACCTTCCTCAAAACAGCCACCATACCTACCTATTATGGCATTTTCATAGCCATTCCGAGATATATTGCCATGCAACTTTCCACCGTTCCATTTATTATGACACGCTCCATCATTGTCATATTGCTTAGCATGATCATGTAGTTGACATCGTATTTGTGGCAAAGCCATCGTTCATAATTCTTTCATACATGTCACTCATGAGTCATTGCACATCCCGGTACACCGCCGGATGCATTCATATAGAGTCATATCTTGTTCTAAGTATTGAGTTGTAATTCTTGAGTTGTAAGTAAATAAAAGTGTGATGATCTTCATTATTAGAGCATTGTCCCAATGAGGAAAGGATGATGGAGACTATGATTCCCCCATAAGTCGGGATGAGACTCCGGACGAAAATAAATAAATAAAAGAGGCCAAATAAGCCCAAACAAAAAAATGAGAGAAAAAGAGAGAAGGGACAATGCTACTATCCTTTTACCACACTTGTGCTTCAAAGTGGCACCATGATCTTCATGATAGAGAGTCTCCTATGTTATCACTTTCATATACTAGTGGGAATTTTACATTATAGAACTTTCTTATATATTCCAATGATGGGCTTCCTCAAAATGCCCTAGGTCTTCGTGAGCAAGCGAGTTGGATGCACACCCACTAGTTTCTTTTGTTGAGCTTTCATACACTTAGCTCTAGTGCATCCGTTGCATGGCAATCCCTACTCACTCACATTGATATCTATTGATGGGCATCTCCATAGCCCGTTGATACGCCTAGTTGATGTGAGACTATCTTCTCCCTTTTTGTCTTCTCCACAACCATCATTCTATTCCACCTATAGTGCTATATCCATGGCTCACGCTCATGTATTGCGTGAAGATTGAAAAAGTTTAAGAATGTCAAATGTATGAAACAATTACTTGGCTTGTAATTGGGGTTGTGCATGATTTAAATATTTTGTGTGGTGAAGATAGAGCATACCCAGAATATATGATTCTGTAGGGATAACTTTCTTTGGCCATATTGTTTTGAGAAGACATGATTGCTTTGTTAGTATGCTTGAAGTATTATTATTTTTATGTCAATATGAACTTTTATCTTGAATCTTTCAGATCTCAATATTCATGCCACAATTAAGAAGAATTACATTAAAATTATGCCAAGTAGCATTCCACATCAAAAATTATCTTTTTATCATTTACCTGCTCGAGGACGAGCAGGAATTAAGCTTGGGGATGCTTGATACGTCTCCAACGTATCTATAATTTTTGATTGCTCCATACTATATTATCTATTGTTTTGGACATTATTGGGCTTTATTATCCACTTTTATATTACTTTTGGGACTAACCTATTAACCGGAGGCCCAACCTAGAATTGTTGTTTTTTGCCTATTTTAGGGTTTCGAAGAAAAGGAATATCAAACGGAGTCCAAACGGAATGAAGCCTTCGGGAACGTGATTTTCTCAACAAACGTGATCCAGGAGACTTGGACCCTACGTCAAGAACCAAAGGAGGAGGCCACGAGGTAGGGGCGCGCCTCCCCCCCCCCAAGCGCGCCCTCCACCCTCGTGGGCCCCTGTTGCTCCACCGACGTACTCCTTCCTCCTATATATACCTACGTACCCCGAAACGATCAGATACGGAGCCAAAAACCTAATTCCATTGACGCAACTTTCTGTATCCACGAGATCCCATCTTGGGGCCTGTTCCGGAGCTCCGCCGGAGGGGGTATCCATCACGGAGGGCTTCTACATCAACACCATAGCCTCTCCGATGAAGTGTGAGTAGTTTACCTCAGACCTTCGGGTCCATAGTTATTAGCTAGATGGCTTCTTCTCTCTTTTTGGATCTCAATACAAAGTTCTCCCCCTCTCTTGTGGAGATCTATTCGATGTAATCTTCTTTTTGCGGTGTGTTTGTTGAGACCGATGAATTGTGGGTTTGTGATCAAGATTATCTATGAACAATATTTGAATCTTCTCTGAATTCTTTTATGTATGATTGGTTATCTTTGCAAGTCTCTTCGAATTATCGGTTTGGTTTGGCCTTGTAGATTGATCTTTCTTGCAATGGGAGAAGTGCTTAGCTTTGGGTTCAATCTTGCGGTGTCATTTCCTAGTGATAGTAGGGGCAGCAAGGCACGTATTGTATTGTTGTCATCGAGGATGACAAGATGGGGGTTTTATCATATTGCATGAATTTATCCCTCTACATCATGTCATCTTGCTTAATTCGTTACTCTGTTTCCATTAACTTAATACTCTAGATGCATGCTGGATAGCGATCGATGAGTGGAGTAATAGTACTATATGCAGGCAGGAGTCGGTCTACTTGTCTCGGACGTGATGCCTATATACATGATCATACCTAGATACTCTCATAACTATGATCAATTCTATCAATTGCTCAACAGTAATTCGTTCATCCACCGTAAAATACTTGTGCTCTTGAGAGAAGCCAGTAGTGAAACCTATGGCCTCCGGGTCTATCTTCATCATATTAATCTTCCTATACTTATTTATTTACTTTGCTTTTATTTTACTTTGCATCTTTATCACAAAATTACCAAAAATATTACCTTATCATATCTATCAGATCTCACTCTCGTGAGTGACCGAGAAGGGATTGACAACCCCTTATCGCATTGGTTGCGAGAAGTTATTTGTTTCGTGCAGGTATGAGGGACTCGCGCGTAGCCTCCTACTGGATTGATACCTTGGTTCTCAAAAACTGAGGGAAATACTTATGCTAGTTTGCTACATCATCCTTTCCTTTTCAAGGAAATCCAACGCAGTGCTCAAGAGGTAGCATGGTGTCCGTTGTCTTCAACCTTGGTTGCATTGAGGGTTTCTTTGCGATGTAGAAGTGCGAGGGGTCGTGGTTGTTTCTTCTTATGTATATTTGTTGGGTGGACCATGTGATCATGGAGTTTCTTTCTTAGCGAGTAGTCCACATGTGGTCTATTGTATCGGTTTTCGCCCGGTTTTCCGTTAATTAACTGGGCAATTCTCTTCTTCTTAATTAATCGATGAGGCAAATCTTTTGCCTCCGTTTCAGAAAAATAGTTGTTCGTTTCAGATTCAACAAATAAGGTCAAACCCAGTATCGGATATGGGAGCATCTGCAAGGATGGCTAGAGAAGGCACTATCCAAGGTAGGGAAAGAGGTCCTTATTAAAGCATGTGCACAAGCAATATCGATTTTTTCTATGAGTTGTTTTGATCTGACAAAGGGATTATGTGAGGAGATTAATATGATGAGTGCCCGCTATTGGTGGGCGCAACAGAAGGATGAACATAAGATGCATTGGTTGCGGTGGGAGATCATGACGATGCCAAAAGGAGAAGGGGGCTCGGATACAAGGATCTTCATACGTCTAACCTCGCAATGCTTGTGAAACAAGCATGGTGGCTTCTCACCAATCCAGATTCCCTATGCGCGCAACTTCTAAAGGCTAGATACTATCATGAGTCAGATGTGCTTCATGTATACCTGGCCATGGAAAGCCCGGCCCGACCCGACCCGGAAAAGCCCGACCCGGCCCGGCCCGACGCTGCTTCCGGGCCGGGCTCGGGCCTAGATGTTGAGCCCTTGGCCGGGCCGGGCCCGGGCCCGTCGTTTTTGCACTTTTCTGAAGGTCGGGCCGGGCCGGCCCGGAGCCCGACGGGCTTTCACGTGTTCGGGCCGGGCTCGGGCCTAGAAAACAGGCCCGATGGCCGGGCCGGGCCTGGGGCTGGGTTTTTTGCGTCGGGCTTGGCTAGGCCCGGCCCAAAGCACGGCCCGGCCCGAGGTATGGCCAGGTATAGCTTCATGCGGAGATCAAACCGGGAGCCTCATATGCTTGGCGAAGCTTTATGCAAGGTGTAAGCGTTCTGAAGGAGGGTGTGGTCAAGAGGATTGGGAATGGGTTTGATACTGCGATCTGGACCGATACTTGGCTACCTAGAGATGGCTGCAGGCGACCAATCACACCGAGAGGACATGCGGTAATTCATACTGTCGGGGAACTCTTTGATCCGATCACTGGACAGTGGGATGAGGCTCTAATACAGGACCTGTTTTGGAGGATTGATGCTCAATGTATTATATATTTCTATCGATTCCCCTGCAAGATGACTTTGAAGATGAATGGGCGTGGCATTATGACTCTAGTGGGGTTTTCAGTGTTAAGACGGCATATAAAATGCTGCGACAGATGCAACAGATGACAAGTACACGAGAAGCTGGCCAGTCCTCGGCAGGAAGTAACACGCTGAACTGGAAAAATATATGGAAGCTAAAGTGTCCTCCTAGGATGTAGCATTTCATGTGGCGGCTGGCCCATAGCAGCCTGCCCCATAGATGGAGTATTGAACATCGTGGTGTTGATCTGGACGTCCTTTGTCCGACATGCAAACGTTTGAATGAAGATGGGGCTCATAATTTTCTCCGCTGCAAAAATGTTAGAGCTGTGTGGACAAGGTTGGACTTGGAGCATGTCCGGCTGGAGCTCACTCAGCTTGCCACAGCGAGAGAGATGGTGCAAGCAATCCTTGGAAAGAATGAGGACATCAAGATCCGATGCGTGGTGCTCATGTGTGTATGGTGGGATATAAAAAACACGGTGAATGCTGGGGAACCGATGAGATCCATAGATAGTGTATGCCACCGGATCCAAATAAGTCTGAATGATTGTGCTAGTCTGAAGGAAGCCAAGGATACAAAGCAGACTCAATACGCAGACGACACGCTGATCGTGCTACCGGCGATCGCAGAGCAGTTGCACCATCTCAAGCAGTTGTTATCTCAATTCTCCGCGGCCACTGGCCTCACTATTAACTTTCACAAAAGCACGTTCGCCCCTATCCACGTAGAGCCGGAAACCTCCCGTACTCTTGCGGCGATCCTCGGTTGCGCGGTCGCCAGTTTCCTGCAGTCCTACCTTGGCTTGCCCCTGTCCACCTCCAAACTAAACATCTCAGCCTTTTTCTTTTTGATCGATAAAATCGACCGTAGGCTGACTGGCTGGCGGGGCCTCCTGCTATCCTTGGCATGGGAGGGCAATTCTAGTTCGGGCGGCTCTTCGTGCCCTACCCATATATGCTATGAGTGCGCTCCTGCTGCCTATAGGGACGCTTGAGGAGATTGACAAACGTTGCAGGGCCTTCTTTTGGTCGGGCCAAGATAAAACAACTGGAGGGCAGTGCAAGGTGGCCTGGGACCTAGTGTGCGCTCCGTTCATAAATAGGGGTCTAGGTTTCTCCTCTCTCAAACACATGAATGTATGCCTTCTTCTTCGACACCTGTCAAAGCTTCACGACTCTAACTCTACTCCAGCAGCATCCTACCTGGTTAACAAATATGGCTGGTCCCCTACTCATGACTTGGGAGCTGGGGATTCTTACGCTTCACCTGTGTGGCGCAATATTATCAAACATATAGACTTCTTCAGGTCCATCACCTCGGTCAATCTTGGGAATGGGGCCACCACCTCATTCTGGAATGACCTTTGGCTCCCAAACACCCAGACTACTCTCGCCTGCCAGTTTGTTGTGCTTTACTCTCACTCAATAGGCAATCGGCCTCGGTCGCATGGGTATTGGACTCGCCAGAGCTAAACCTCGATCTTGCGCCTCGGTTATCCCTTGTAGCGGAGAACGAACTGGCTACCTTGCGTAATATTATGGCTACAGTTAACTTGGATCTGCAGGTTGACGATAACAGGGTTTGCAGGCGGGAGGGCAAAGCTCTCTCCACCAGTCCGGCCTACGCAGCGGTCTGGCATGAACACCCGACAGACCCAATGGCATATGCAATATGGAAGAACTATGCGCCCAACAAGTGTCGAATATTCATGTGGCTGGCTCACAAGGATCGTGTATACACTAACGAACGAAGGCTGCGTCGCTCCATCGCTACCTCGGATGCCTGCCCGCTCTGTGGCACTTGCGAGAGTATCACTCACCTCCTCCTCTGTTGCCCCACTCTACGGCCGCTATGGGATGAGCTCGACAGCCTCTACAGGGGCTCGCCTAACAACATTGCAGATATCTGGCGGATGGCCCCGAGGGATAAAGTTCGCTCTACAGTTCTCATCGCAATCTTCTGGAACACATGGAAGCGCCAAAACGCCAAGGTCTTTCGCAATGAGACCCTGCACATTCATCACATTGCTAGGGTTGCGGCGGATGATCTCAAGCTTTGCTCTCAACGATGCAAGAATGCCCTGCGCAAATCGCTCCTCCAAGACTGGGGCTCTATGTTGTCAAACCTTGCCGCGAGATTGTAACGCTATGTAATCTTCGGCTACCCCCCCCCCCCCCCCCCACCCCTCTCTCTCCCTCTCGCAACCCCCCTGTAACCTCCTGTGTAAACATCTCTTTTAAGTAATATATGGTTCAGGCCGGCGTAAGCCCGCCGTTGACGCGTCAAAAAAAACAAAGCAGACTCAACAGGAGCAGAGGTGGGCACCGTCGGCTGATGATTTGCTCAAAATAAATATTGATGAGAGTGCTTCACAGCATAGCTCAAAACGGGGTTACGGTTTCATCATCCGTGATAGAGAAGGTCAGGCTGTTGCCGCTGGTGCAGGTAACATACCCTATTTACTGAACCCGTTGCATTCTGAAGCCGTGGCTTGTTTGAAGAGCTTGCAAGCTGCACAACAGCTGGGTATGGGGTCTGTCATCATCGAGACGGATTCCAGTATTCTCATGCATGCAATCAAAGGGACGGACCAGGACCCGCTCTTCCATCGGTATTGTCTTCGGAGAGATCAAAATCTTTGTTAGTTTAAACTTTTCCTTTTTGAAGATTGTTTTTTGCCCAAGGGGCTGTAATATTGTTAGCTGATTCTCTAGCTGCTCACGGTGCACGTATGAGCCATGCATCCTCAGCCCTGTGGCCGGATGGGGCTCCAGACTTTGTTCATGCGTTAATTGCCAGCGATTTGACTGTTCTGGTTAATGGATTAGAGAGTATTCCGGTTCGGGAAAAAAACAAATAGGGTCAAAATCTGGTCAAAAGGAATCACGACACGAGGATTCAGCACCGAGAGAGATGCAGCCTCGATGGTCCGGAGCAGAGGGAGCCATGTATAAACCTGTAGACAAAATCTGGGGAAAACGAACTGGTGCACCATGATGCCGGTTGACGTCAATCACGACACGAGGATCGACATAATCCGCCGCAGAGTCGAAAAAGGCCCTCCGAGTCCGACTTGTCCAGGTCCAAACCCCGCCAGCGGCCCAGATGCCTCCATATAAAAATCCCAGTTCTGCTTCGTACGTCTTACCCGAAACAACCCCAGCCCCAACCCCGTGAGCGAGAGCGAGAGCGAGACAAGGGCAGCGCGCGGCGATGGGAAGCACAAACACCCCGGCCACGCGCCACGCCGCGGACACGGTGGGGGTGCAGCAAGGCTCTCACGTGTTCGAAATCTCAGGGTACAGCCTGCACCGGTCGCTACTACACGGCGGCTGCGCAACGTCGGACGCGTTCTCCGTCGGAGGCTACAACTGGCAAATTCGGGTCTACCCCTGGGGTGTCTTCGACCTCGATTATTATAGAGACTACGTGGGGGTGTTCCTCGATTTATGCAGCGACCACAGGGTGACGGCGTCCTTCAGGTTCAGTCTGGTAGACGTCACCGGATCTTCGCCGCCGCACACGATGACAAAGACGCGCGAATTCGGTTCCGGCGGTCGCAGCTGCTCCGGCGATTGGGTGTTCAAGAAAAGGAGCGAGCTGGAGGCGTCGCCTTACCTCCGCAACGATCGCTTCACCATTGAGTGCGTCGTCACAATTGTCGAGGATGAGAAATCGTTTGTCGAGGAGGCCCCGCCGTCGGACATCACGGATCATCTTGGGAAGCTGCTGCAGGGGAAAGAGGGGACGGACGTGATTTTCGAGGTCCAAGGAGAGGCCTTTCCCGCCCACAAGCTGGTGCTCGCGATGCGATCGCCGGTGTTCAAAGCAGAGCTGTATGGCGCGATGAGAGAGAAGGACATGAGTCGTATTGCCATCAATGACATGCAGCCCGTTGTGTTTGAGGCCCTGCTTCATTTTATATACACCGATTCACTGCCTGCCATGGATGATCTTGGACGTGATGACTATAGAGATATTGTCAGCCATTTGCTTGTCGCCGCGGATCGGTATGCCATGGAGAGGCTGAAGATTATATGTGAAAACATCCTTTGTAAGAACATCGATGCGAAGACGGTGGTGACTACGCTGGCTTTGGCTGATTGGCATCACTGCGGCAGGTTGAATGATGCATGCATTCGGTTTATTGCCACTTTGGATACACGGGGAATGGATGACATGATGGCAAGCCAAGGGTATGTTACGCTCAAAACCACATGTCCATTGGCCTTAGTTGAACTGTTGGAGAAGACAAGTAGGCTCGCCAAATCGAAGTCATCTATTCATATTGGTAGTTTATTAGTGCATGCATACTAACTTGCTAGTGAGTGTCTAGCTCACAAAAATATACCAGGGTGTCAATTAGTTTTACTAGTACTAGCTAGGCTAGCAAATCAAACTCTTTGATTTCATCTTTGTAGTTTAGTCTCACTAGCAAAATGGCCCGTGAGTAGCAACGGAAGAAAAAAATTATAATATTTCAATGACCATGATCACATTTTGTTGCATCACCGAGATATACTATCACTCTCATTTTCGTAAAATCGTGAAATATTTTCGAAAATCATGAACATTTTTTTAACTCGTGAACATATCTGAAATTGTGAATGTTTTTCAAATTCATGAACATTTGTACATATTTTCTAAAATTCTCTAAAATCATGAACATCTTTTGAATTCATGAACATTTTATACTATTTGCAAATATATTTTTTAATTTTGAACATTTCTTTAAATGTTTTTCTTGAATAGGCGAGCAATTATAGAATCGACGAACATTTTTTTGGAAATTGTTTTGTGGAACAATTTTTAAATTCACGATTTTTTTATTTAATAACCTTTTTGAAATGCATGATTATTTTTTGAATCAGCGAACATTTTATTGATCAATAAACTATTTTTTAAGTCACAAACAGTTTTTTAATTTTTAGGATATATTTTAATTGATTAACATTTCTTGGATTGGTGAAATTTTGTTCAATTTCATTAAAACAATTAATACACAAACTTTTAAAAAAATCATGAACATATTTTTATTTTCTACAACATTTGTTTTCAACATTGCAAATATTTTTTGAACATGTGAACACTTTTTTAAAATCATAAACATGTACTGAATCCATAACATATTGATGAATTATTAAATATTTTACATAAACATTTATCATTTCTTTTAATTTTTGGAACTTTTTTTAAGTCCCGAATTATTAAAGTGGAAATTCCTGAATATAGAAAAGGAAAACGAAATTTAAAAAAGAGGCGGTCTGGACATGGGCCGGCCCAAACAGACGCGCTATGTCTTCTCCCAGCATGCATGCAGACGCAGTATAGAATGTATCTACTGTATGGGCCGGCCCAGACGAAGATTCCCCTGTGTGAAACGTTTTTTATCACTTACTAGCAAATATGACCTTCCCTCAAAAAAAGCAAATATGCCCGTGCGTTGCAACGGGAGAAAAAAACTATCATATTATGCTGGTGCGGTAGATATAAAAAAAATTCTGAATCAAATGCCATGATGAGATAAGAACTTTTAAAATGTTATTTCACAAACTATGTGTGAGTGATCTCATGATGAGATAAAGGACTTTTTAAAGGTCATTTAAAAAACTAAAAATGTGGTGGTCTCATCACGACATGATTTCTTAAGGCGCCATAGTGAAATATTTCTTGGATGGGCAAACTGCATTAATGGACCTTGCCTGAGTTAGATTGATGAATGATGTATCTCGCCATGATCTAGCATGGTGGTGCTTACCATAACTAGTAAATAAACATAGTTGTGTATGGAGGCTAAATAGACATTTACTCATTTTCATATAGGTTACAAAAGTTAACCCATAGAAAGTAATGTCAATTTTTTTGGGGGCTCAGCGCTATACAAAACAAGGAAACTTTTTTTTCACGCGAGGGTCTAAATAAAATCTTTAAAATGACCCTATAGCTCCCCTAATAAAACCTCTATATAGGAGATGTTTCCTGTTGTTCATTTTTTATGGATTTGTTTTAATTTTTGTGAATATTTTCTGAATTTTCAAGAACATTTTTTCAAATTACCAAACAGAAATAATTTGCTACCCATGGTGGTAGCGACGCACGGCCCCGAGTTTTATCTTTAATTATTTTGATAAATTATTTTGGACTAGCAAAAATAACTCTATAATGAAAATATCGTGAGTTTGGACCAGCTGGGCAAGCAAACAGGCAATTATGCCAAAAAGGCAAACAAAAAGACGGAGAGAACTGAGAAAAGTCCCTTTCTACACAAAGAAAAGGCACTTGTGTTAAAAAGGTAATAAAAAGACCAACAGAAGTGAGAAAAGATCATTTCTATACAACAAAAAATGCACTTGTGCCAATGCGATAAGAAACCCGACACATCATATATCAAAAAGGCACTTATGACAAAGGGTGTGTAGTTGCCACCATGCGTGCGTAGCTACCACCATGCATACGAAATCGCCTCCCAATTACCAAATTGTTTCGAATAATGGATCATTTTTAAAAATCATAAACATTTTTTATTTCATGAACACTTATTTGAAATCATAAATTATTTTATAATATGAGAACGATTTTTTGAAATCATGTGATTCCCTGAATTTTTTTTTTGAATTCACAAAGAGTTTATGATTTCTCAATATATTTTTTAAAAACTCGCAACTTTTTGAAGTTTGGTTCTTTTGGAAATCCCAAATTAATCTAAAGAAGGAAAAATAAAAACAAAAATGAGAATGTAAAAATCAAATATGATAGAAAATAGGGGCGCCATGACCCGCACATGGGCTGGCCCATTACCGCGTGCGGGAGGAGGCGCACTAGAGGGGGAAAAAGGCAAGACAAAAATAGCAAAACTCGGGATCAAACCCTGGCCTCCGGTGTGGAAGACTAAGACATTAGCCGTTGCGATGCTCGTGTGCTAGTGCTATGTAGGTGTATCAATATATAAGAACTAAACCTGGCAGCGATTTTGAATTAAAAATGAATCATTTTGCATAGTGGGTAATTTATGGCAACTTCGGGGGCTATTTTATGACGGGCCACTCGAAGCAATAGGCCATTTATTATTAGGTAAAGATAGATGGGATGAAGGAGCTCCTAAGTGGCGCCTTAAGCGCCACTGAGAGCAACCGGTGCCGACGGGCGCCCCCTTAATGGGCCGGCCCACTCTGGCTTCGCTCCCTGACTCCCACTTCCCTTCGTTCGCTCGCTCGCTCGCTCGATCAACTAGCCTTGCATGCTTTTCGGGGTTTTTCCGGCTAAGCTACTATTTCAGAGTTCATAAATATGGGGAAAATGTAACACACAAAAATTACGAATTATGCAAAAAAAATTCATTGATTTTGAAAAAAGTCATCGATTTTGAAAAAAGTTCATCAAATACGGAAAAAAAATCATCGAATTTAAATAAAGTTCATCTAATTTGAAAAAAAATCATCCTTTTTTAAATAAGTTCATCAAATTTGGGGAAAAGAGCATTGAATTTGAAAAAAACATCGAATTTGAAAAAACTATTTTGTCATTGAATTTGATGAAATTTTATGATATTCAAAAAAGTTTGTGAATTTAAAAGCATGAATTTGAACCAAGTTCGCACATTTAAGAAGAAAAAAAGAAAAAGGAACAAGGAACAAGGGAAAAAATGAATAAGAACCGTGACCTGGAGAAAGAATAAAAGAAATTAAGATTTATTTACGGACACGTGAGGTTGTGTCGTAGTGATAAATGCGCTCCTCTCTCCGCCAGGAGCTCTTGAGTTTGAACCCCGCCCATGCACACCTTTTTTTGCTTCCGTGTCACTAGAAGCAATAGCCCTTTATTATTAGGTATAGATAAAAGTAATGTGCTATACCTTTGTAACGAGTGTCTTGCTCAAAAAAAATATGTCTACTGCGCCATGAAGAGAAGTAGTTTTGTTGTGCCAACGATTTCCTTTTGTCAAGTTGCTGGTTAGCATTTTGACAGGGGCATATTAATTCTATCCGCTACATGAAATCACACGCTACCTTGTATCTTATTATAAGCCAAGTGTCAAAACACGGGTTCTCAGCTTATGTCCATCTAAGCTGAGTCGTGACTGGAAAATATATGACAAAAAATAGGTACTCGACTTCTATACAAGCCGAGTGAGTGCACAGACAATAATTGTGCTTGTTATTTGATGTAATGTCGAATTGCCGATATAGTTTTAGTGAATCAGCAACAGACCAGTAACACTACAAGGGTAGACCATGAGTGTGATTATATAATTCAAAGTGAAGCTTTTGACCTGGCATGCAACCAAATATTATGATAGTTGTGAATGCAATCGCACATTTTCTTACAATTATTGTTTGAGATGACATCTTCTTATAGTTATTGCGTAGTTTCATTATGTCCTTTTGTGATTCACATTGTGATGGTTTTATATGTTCCAAACAGAGATTTAATATTTTTAATGAAAGGAAAACATAGCACAACCTTGAATGTAAATTTGGAGCAGGAGAATGCATCACATATATTTTTGACATTGTGTATTTGAGAAGAGAGGGTGCAACCAAACAGAAAATGTTAGGAGAGTGCTCAACTGCCATATCTTTTCGGCAAAGGATAATGTATTTGAAAGTGTGTTATATCGACTAGAGGGGGGGTGAATAGGCGATTTTTATGAAATTCTTCACTGAGGAATTTGCCGACGAGGAAATTACTTAGCGAAGAACTACTAGCAGCGGAATAAGTACTCAAAAGTAAACATAACAGAATACAAGCATAGTCATCATGATGAAATGAAGACAGGCACAGAGTATGAGAAACGTAAGCACAGGATAACACAGGATGAAGACAAACAGACTGAAGAAATTGAACTGAGGAAATTGAGAAAGTCTTCAATCAAAGTCTTCAAACACAGATATGAACAAACACACAACACAGTTATGAGGAAATGAAAGAGTTGAGAAAATATAACCAGTAAGCTTGGTGAAGACAATGATTTGGTAGACTAGTTCCAACTGTTGTCTCAGTTGTACGTCTGGTTGGAGCGGCTGAGTATTTAAACTCGAGGACACACAGTTCCGGACACCCAGTCCTAAACACGCAGCTCAGGACACCCAGTCCTCGCCGTATTCTCCTTGAACTAAGGTCACACAGACCTCGTCCAATCACTCGTGGTAAGTCTTCAGGCGACTTCCAAACCTTCACAAACTTGGTCACTCGGCGACCCACAATTCCTCTTGGATGCTCTAGACCATGACGCCTAACCGTCTGAAAGAAGCACAGTCTTCAAAGGTAACAAGCGTCGGATCCACTCAGGATCAATCTCTTCAGTGATGCTCAATCACTTGGGGTTTGTAGGTGTTTGGGTTTTGGGTTTTTGGTTTTTCCTCACTTGATAATTTTCGCTCAAACTCCTCAGAGGATGGGTTGCTCTCAAATGACAAGTGTTAGTTTCTCTCGGAGCAGCCAACCAGCTAGTGGTTATAGGGGGCGGCTATTTATAGCCTAGGGAGCAGCCCGACATGATAAGACATAAATGCCCTTCAATGATATGACCGTTAGGTGGATAGATATTTTGGGACAACTGGCGCATAGCACAACAACGGTCGGAATTTTGAGTAGCAAAATCCTCAGGGCTATCATGTTCCTCACTGTGTAGGCAATCCGCACTAGCGAATTCCTAACTCCTCAGTCAGGACAAATTCCTCAGAGACCAGAAGAACTTCGTCTCTGTCACTGAAGAAATTGACTGAACTGTATGAGATTTCCAATGGCTTCACTCGAAGGGATTGGTAGATGTAGGATTTTGAGTTGAGCATCACATGGAAATTTTTCCTTAGTATTTTCTCAACCCCCTTTAACAGTACGGTGTTTCCTATGACTCAAGAAAGAGAAAAACAAAACTATGAAAACGAAAGTCTTCAAACTTCATATTCCTCGCATGAATATCAAGTCTTCACGGACACACCAATTTCTTCACTTTCAAAGTCTTCATGAAAGTCTTCAGAAATACCAAAATCTTCAGTCGAAGATATTCATTTTTAGGGGTCGACTTTTCCTGTAAATATCAAACTCCTCATAGACTTATAGACCTGTGTACACTCTCAAACGCATTAGTCCCTTAACCTATAAGTCTTCAATATACCAAAATCACTAAGGGGCACTAGATGCACTTACAATCTCCCCCTTTTTGGTGATTGATGACAATATAGGTTAAGTTTTCAACGGGGATAAATATATGAAGTGTAACTATTGATATTGAGGAATTTGATTGCAAGATATAGAAGAACTCCCCCTGAAGATGTGCATAGTGAGGAATTTGCTTTTGAAGCAATGCACACTTGAAGAGTTGAATCATGGAGATCTCTCCCTATATCTTGTAATTCATACACGCATTTAACATATAATATGAAGAATTTGAAATGCATGATGAAATATGGTGCCTGATGAAATTCAGCATGCGTGCAATAATATTAACGAGGAATAAACATGCAGAATAGTGCATCAAAAGTATCAGAGCACAGTGCATCAAAAGTATCAGAGCACTTTCGGGTTTAAGATTACAACTCGATCCAATAAAGTTTCAGAAGAACGAGAGTTGTAACTTAGAAAAAAAACACCCATATAGTAGACCCGATTGAAGACTAACTCATATTTCTCCCCCTTTGTCATCGAATGACCAAAAGGATCGAAAATGGGGACTAACGCCCCTGAAGATAATCATGTTGAAGAAGGAGCGCCAGCGTTGTTGGGGTCATTTGTTGATGTAGGGCCTGCCGCAGTGTCGTCCAAATCTTCATGTTCATCAGTGTCGCGCGATGAAGAAAATGAGCTGGCCACCAGAGAAGGAACCTGGACCTTCTTGAATTTCTTCGGTGGAGGTGCAGACCAGTCAAAATCTTCTTTGAGACCCATGTTCTTCAGATCTTCTTCGCCATATAGATGTGACAGGATTGTCCAGGTGCGACCGAAGACTTGATGGAGGTAGTAGTGGTTTTTCTTCACTGCATTGTGTGTGGCAGTCATGTCATGAAGAAGTGAACCAAACTAACGCTTAACCCATTTGTGATTTCGATCCACCTTCTGGTGAAGACTAAGCAGAAGCTCACGGTCAGTCATCACGCGCGGAGCAGTGGCTTGAGGAGTGGACTTAGGTGCATTGGTAGAGTCATGTGTGGCAGAGTCATCATTGGTGGAATAAGATGCAGCTTTGCGAAACTGACCATCCAATGGACGAATGCCTTCATCTATTACAGCTGGTGCCTTGCCCTTTCCATTAACTGAGGAATATGTCTGCTTGAGGACTTCAATTGGGGGCAAGTAGCTGAGGTGATTCTGGAAATCAACTTTGTAGTTGAGTGAAGACCTTGTTCTGAGGAATCTCATAATCCAAGGTGCATAAGGCTTCAGCTCAAATGGTGACAGTGCAACATTTGCCATAGTCCTCATGAAGAAATCATGATAATTGATAGGAATGCCATGAACGATGTTGAATACCAGATTCTTCATGATGCCAACAATTTTCTCATCAGATGAGTCGTGGCCTTTGATGGGACTGATTGTCCTCGTAAGAATATGATAGACAGTTCTGGACACGTACAACAATTCCTTCACGAGGAATTTGGTTCGTGGTGCCTGACCTGGTTTCAAAGGCTTCATCAGCACCTGCATGTAATGATGTGTGAGCTCATGTTCACTGTAGATGCAGCGAGCTTCTTCAAGGGGAGGACTGAGTGGTAGAGCACGAAACAATTCAGAGGCTGGTGTAGTGTAGTGAGTGTTTTCAGACATCCAGTCCAGCACCCATGAATTCACATCTTCAGCATCTCCGGTGATGTGCAGTGTTGCATAGAATTAAAGAATCAGTTCTTCATTCCAATCGCAGATGTCAGAGCAAAAGTTGAGCAGTCCAGCGTCATGAAGAACACTGAGGACTGGTGCGAAGCACGGCAGAGATTCCATATCCACGTGAGGAATATGCTCATGGTAGAAGATCTTCTCCTTGTTGAACAGCACTGAGGAATAGAAATTGGCTTGACTGGCAGTCCAGAAACGCCTCTCCCTAATGCGAGCAGAGTCATATGGGTTGTAATCTTCGAAGAACACGTGCTCACCGAAGAAATCATCAGCCTTGAACTTTTGCTTGCGTGAGAATGGATCCTTTGGCTTCGGCAGAGGAGTGTCAGTGAGTTGCATCACGACCTCAGGAATCTCAATCGTAGGTTCTTCAGGCTGAGGAATTTCTGGTTCCTCCTCAATGGCATTCTGCGTCGTTGATTGTTCAGCAGCAGCAGTTTTTTCAGCGCTAGTGGCTGGAATTTCCTCATGGACAGATGCAGTGGGATGAGTTTTTTTAGAGCCCATGTGAACAGTTTGTGTGGGGGACTGAGGAATTTGCTGTAGAGGGGTGAACATTGGAGAATTTGTATGCTGACCTTCCCAGAATTCATCACTGATTACGGGTGTGGAGCAGCCAATGTCCACATCTTCATCTTCCATTTCTTCAACGCCAGCCTCTTCAGCTGTGAACTAAGGCATAGGCGAGGAGATGATAGGTGTTGAAGGGATCGCATCCACTTCAATTTCTTCATCCAACGGTTCAGACAAAGCAGCAGAAGGAGTTTCTTCATCAGATCCGCTGGGAATCACATATTCTTCATCAAAAGGAACAAGGTCCTTTGATGGCCTGGTTGAGATGGGAACAGCATCAATTGGATTTGCAAACGAACTTGTCATAGGCTTCATTTTCTTCGGAGCTGAAGAATCTGAAGCAGCTGATGCTTTCCTTTTCTTCACTGCAGCATGCTCTACAGCCTTGGTCTTCTTCACATCTGATGCATATGGAAGGATTGGAGTTGAAGTTGTTGCAGGAGCAGCTGAGGAATCTGGTTGATTTTCTTCAGGCACAACTGATGCAGTTGCCCTGAGTTCTTCAGTTTCTTCAGGCACACCACTAGTGGGTGCCCTGGCAATTTCTTCAGCGGCTGGAATGCAGTCATCAGCCCTGGAACTCACATTATCTTCAGCAGCATGATTGTCATCAGCGGTGCTGGCATTTTCTTCAGTAGGCTGAGCAGATGCTTCAGCCTGAGGAATTTCCTGTTGCATTGGGGCTGCAACATTGGAAGTGAAGTTATCCGCAAGTTTCACAAACCAAACCTTGGCTCCAAGCCAATCAGCGTGATATGCTTCAAAGTCATCACTGAGTTTCTTAATCTCAGTCTGAATAGTGACAAGTTCTTCAGTTGTCATAGAGACAACGTTTTTCTTCAGATAGCGCTCTTTCTTGTACTGCACTTTCTTGATCTGCCCGGCCTTCTCAAACTTCCACTTTTCTTCTTGAATGAAGTGGGTCAGCATGTGACTCTGGCCAGGAGTCAGCTTGAAGTCAGGCAAGGGAGTGTTGGGGTCCTTGTGCCAATCATCAATGTAGTCGAGGATCAGCTTGGGATCCAAAAGCAGTGGCACCTCTTATCCTTTGGCTCTAGTGGCCTTGACTTGCCTGTCTCTGATGATTTCTGCAAGTTCATCATCATCAGCTTCGTCTTCATCAGACGGCACTGGAAAGTGACTTGCTTCTTTTGAGGACTTGGGCGAGGACCTCGTCCATCAGTGGCCCTTGTCTTCAGCAGTGAGTGGCCAGCTGAGGAACTTGGTGCAACTAAGGAACTTGTGTTGGGGAACGTAGTAATTTCAAAAAAATTCCTACGCACATGTAAGATCATGGTGATGCATAGCAACGAGAGGGGAGAGTGTGATCTACGTACCCTTGTAGATCGACAACGGAAGCGTTAACTTGGTTGATGTAGTTGTACGTCTTCACGGCCCGACCGATCAAGCACCGAAACTACGGCACCTCCGAGTTCTAGCACACGTTTAGCTTGATGACGATCCCCGGACTCCAATCCAGCAAAGTATCGGGGAAGAGTTCCGTCAGCACGACGGCGTGGTGACGATCTTGATGTACTAATGTCGCAGGGCTTCGCCTAAGCACCGCTACAATATTATCGAGGACTATGGTGGAAGGGGGCACCGCACACGGCTAAGAATATGATCACGTGGATCAACTTGTGTCTCTAGGGGGTGCCCCTGCCTCTGTATATAAAGGCTCAAAGGGGGGGTGCGGCCGACCAGGAGAGGCGCGCCAGGAGGAGTCCTACTCCCTCCGGGAGTAGGACTCCCCCCTTTTCTAGTTGGAATAGGATTCCGGTAACCCTCCGGCTCTCCGGTTTTCTCCGAAATCACCCGGAACACTTCCGGTGTCCGAATATAGCCGTCCAATATATCAATCTTTATGTCTCGACCATTTCGAGACTCCTCGTCATGTCCATGATCACATCCGGGACTCTGAACTAACTTCGGTACATCAAAACTCATAAACTCATAATATAACTGTCATCGAAACCTTAAGCGTGCGGACCCTACGGGTTCAAGAACAATGTAGACATGACCGAGACACGTCTCCGGTCAATAACCAATAGAGGAACCTGGATGCTCATATTGGCTCCTACGTATTCTACGAAGATCTTTATCGGTCAGACCGCATAACAACATACGTCGTTCCCTTTGAAATCGGTATGTTACTTGCCCGAGATTCGATCGTCGGTATCCAATACCTAGTTCAATCTCGTTACCGGCAAGTCTCTTTACTCGTTCTGTAATACATCATCCCGCAACTAACTCATTAGTTGCAATGCTTGCAAGGCTTTAAGTGATGTGCATTACCGAGAGGGCCCAGAGATACCTCTCCGACGATCGGAGTGACAAATCCTAATCTCAAAATACGTCAACCCAACATGTACCTTTGGAGACACCTGTAGAGCACCTTTATAATCACCCAGTTACGTTGTGACGTTTGGTAGCACACAAAGTGTTCCTCCGGCACACGGGAGTTACATAATCTCATAGTCATAGGAACATGTATAAGTCATGAAGAAAGCAATAGCAACATACTAAACGATCGGGTGCTAAGCTAATGGAATGGGTCATGTCAATCAGATCATTCAACTAATGATGTGATCCCGTTAATCAAATAACAACTCTTTGTCCATGGTTAGGAAACATAACCATCTTTGATTAACGAGCTAGTCAAGTAGAGGCATACTAGTGACACTCTGTTTGTCTATGTATTCACACATGTATTATGTTTCCGGTTAATACAATTCTAGCATGAATAATAAACTTTTATCATGATATAAGGAAATAAATAATAACTTTATTATTGCCTCTAGGGCATATTTCCTTCAGTCTCCCACTTGCACTAGAGTCAATAATCTAGATTACACAGTAATGATTCTAACACCCATGGAGCCTTGGTGCTGATCATGTTTTGCTTGTGGAAGAGGCTTAGTCAACGGGTCTGCTACATTCAGATCCGTATGTATCTTGCAAATCTCTATGTCTCCCACCTGGACCAGATCCCGGATGGAATTGAAGCGTCTTTTGATGTGCTTGGTTCTTTTGTGAAATCTGGATTCCTTTGCCAAGGCAATTGCACCAGTATTGTCACAAAAGATTTTCATTGGACCCGATGCACTAGGTATGACACCTAGATCGGATATGAACTCCTTCATCCAGACTCCTTCGTTTGCTGCTTCCGAAGCAGCTATGTACTCTGCTTCACATGTAGATCCCACCACGACGCTTTGTTTAGAACTGCACCAACTGACAGCTCCACCGTTTAATGTAAACACGTATCCGGTTTGCGATTTAGAATCATCCGGATCAGTGTCAAAGCTTGCATCAACGTAACCGTTTACGATGAGCTCTTTGTCACCTCCATATACGAGAAACATATCCTTAGTCCTTTTCAGGTACTTCAGGATGTTCTTGACCGCTGTCCAGTGATCCACTCCTGGATTACTTTGGTACCTCCCTGCTAGACTTATAGCAAGGCACACATCAGGTCTGGTACACAGCATTGCATACATGATAGGGCCTATGGCTGAAGCATAGGGAACATCTTTCATTTTCTCTCTATCTTCTGCAGTGGTCGGGCATTGAGTCTGACTCAACTTCACACCTTGTAATACAGGCAAGAACCCTTTCTTTGCTTGATCCTTTTTGAACTTCTTCAAAATCTTGTCAAGGTATGTGCTTTGTGAAAGTCCAATTAAGCGTCTTGATCTATCTCTATAGATCTTTATGCCTAATATGTAAGCAGCTTCACCGAGGTCTTTCATTGAAAAACTCTTATTCAAGTATCCCTTTATGCTATCCAGAAATTCTATATCATTTCCAATCAGTAATATGTCATCCACATACAATATCATAAATGCTACAGAGCTCCCACTCACTTTCTTGTAAATACAGGCTTCTCCGAAAGTCTGTATAAAACCAAATGCTTTGATCACACTATCAAAACGTTTATTCCAACTCCGAGAGGCTTGCACCAGTCCATAAATGGATCGCTGGAGCTTGCACACTTTATTAGCTCCCTTTGGATCGACAAAACCTTCCGGTTGCATCATATACAACTCTTCTTCCAGAAATCCATTCAGGAATGCAGTTTTGACATCCATCTGCCAAATTTCATAATCATAAAATGCGGCAATTGCTAACATGATTCGGACAGACTTAAGCATCGCTACGGGTGAGAAGGTCTCATCGTAGTCAACCCCTCGAACTTGCTGAAACCCTTTTGCGACAAGTCGAGCTTTGTAGACAGTAATATTACCGTCTGTGTCAGTCTTCTTCTTGAAGATCCATTTATTCTCAATTGCTTGCCGATCATCGGGCAAGTCAACCAAAGTCCACACTTTGTTCTCATACATGGATCCCATCTCAGATTTCATGGCTTCAAGCCATTTTGCGGAATCTGGGCTCACCATCGCTTCTTCATAGTTCGTAGGTTCATCATGATCTAGCAGCATGACTTCCAGAACAGGATTACCGTACCACTCTGGCGCGGATCTTAATCTGGTTGATCTACGAGGTTCAGTAGTATCTTGTCCTGAAGTTTCATGATCATTATCATTAGCTTCCTCACCAATTGTTGTAGGTGTCGCAGAAACAGGTTTCTGTGATGTACTACTTTCCAATAAGGGAGCAGGTATAGTTACCCCGTCAAGTTCTACTTTCCTCCCACTCACATCTTTCGAGAGAAACTCCTTCTCCAGAAAGTTACCGAACTTAGCAACAAAAGTCTTGCCTTCGGATCTGTGATAGAAGGTGTATCCAATAGTCTCCTTTGGATATCCTATGAAGACACATTTCTCCGATTTGGGTTCGACCTTATCAGGTTGAAGCTTTTTCACATAAGCATCGCAGCCCCAAACTTTCAGAAATGACAACTTTGGTTTCTTGCCAAACCATAGTTCATAAGGCGTCGTCTCAACGGATTTTGATGGTGCCCTATTTAACGTGAATGCGGCCGTCTCTAAAGCATAACCCCAAAACGATAGCGGTAAATCAGTAAGAGACATCATAGATTGCACCATATCTAGTAAAGTACGATTACGACGTTCGGACACACCATTACGCTGTGGTGTTCCGGGTGGCGTGAGTTGTGAAACTATTCCGCATTGTTTCAAATGTACACCAAACTCGTAACTCAAATATTCTCCTCCACGATCAGATCGTAGAAACTTTATTTTCTTGTTACGATGATTTTCAACTTCACTCTGAAATTCTTTGAACTTTTCAAATGTTTCAGACTTATGTTTCATTAAGTAGATATACCCATATCTGCTTAACTCATCTGTGAAGGTGAGAAAATAACGATATCCGCCATGAGCCTCAATATTCATCGGACCACATACATCTGTATGTATGATTTCCAACAAATCTGTTGCTCTCTCCATAGTACCGGAGAACGGTGTTTTAGTCATCTTGCCCATAAGGCACGGTTCGCAAGTACCAAGTGATTCATAATCAAGTGGTTCCAAAAGTCCATCAGTATGGAGTTTCTTCATGCGCTTTACACCGATATGACCTAAACGGCAGTGCCACAAATAAGTTGCACCATCATTATCAACTCTGCATCTTTTAGCTTCAACATTATGAATATGTGTGTCACTACTATCGAGATTCAATAAGAATAGACCACTCTTCAAGGGTGCATGACCATAAAAGATATTACTCATATAAATAGAACAACCATTATTCTCTGATTTAAATGAATAACCGTCTCGCATCAAACAAGATCCAGATATAATGTTCATGCTTAACGCTGGCACCAAATAACAATTACTTAGGTCTAATATTAATCCCGAAGGTAGATGTAGAGGTAGCGTGCCAACCGCGATCATATCGACTTTGGAACCATTTCCCACGAGCATCGTCACCTCATCCTTAGCTAATCTTTGCTTGATCCGTAGTCCCTGTTTCGAGTTGCAAATATAAGCAACAGAACCAGTATCAAATACCCAGGTACTACTGCGAGCATTAGTAAGGTACACATCAATAACATGTATATCACATATACCTTTGTTCACCTTGCCATCCTTCTTATCCGCCAAATACTTGGGGAAGTTCCGCTTCCAGTGACCAGTCTGCTTGCAGTAGAAGCACTCAGTTTCAGGCTTAGGTCCAGACTTGGGTTTCTTCTCTTGAGCAGCAACTTGCTTGCTGTTCTTCTTGAAGTTCCCCTTCTTCTTCCCTTTGCCCTTTTTCTTGAAACTAGTGGTCTTGTTGACCATCAACACTTGATGCTCCTTCTTGATTTCTACCTCCACAGCTTTCAGCATTGCGAAGAGCCCGGGAATAGTCTTATTCATCCCTTGCATATTATAGTTCATCATGAAGCTCTTGTAGCTTGGTGGCAGTGATTGGAGAATTCTGTCAATGACGCAATCATCTGGAAGATTAACTCCCATTTGAATCAAGTGATTATTATACCCAGACATTTTGAGTATATGCTCACTGACAGAACTGTTCTCCTCCATCTTGCAGCTATAGAACTTATTGGAGACTTCATATCTCTCAATTCGGGCATTTGCTTGAAATATTAACTTCAACTCCTGGAACATCTCATATGCCCCATGACGTTCAAAACGTCGTTGAAGTCCCGGTTCTAAGCCGTAAAGCATGGCACATTGAACTATCGAGTAGTCATCAGCTTTGCTCTGCCAGACGTTCATAACATCTGGTGTTGCTCCAGCAGCAGGCCTGGCACCCAGCGGTGCTTCCAGGACGTAATTCTTCTATGCAGCAATGAGGATAATCCTCAAGTTACGGACCCAGTCCATGTAATTGCTACCATCATCTTTCAACTTTGCTTTCTCAAGGAACGCATTAAAATTCAATGGAAAAACAACACGGGCCATCTATCTACAATCAAACATACATAAGCAAGGTACTATTAGGTACTAAGTTCATGATAAATTTAGGTTCAATTAATCATATTACTTAAGAACTCCCACTTAGATAGACATCCCTCTAATCCTCTAAGTGATTACGTGATCCAAATCAACTAAACCATGTCCGATCATCACGTGAGATGGAGTAGTTTCATTGGTGAACATCACTATGTTGATCATATCTACTATATGATTCACGCTCGACCTTTCGGTCTCTGTGTTCCGAGGCCATATCTGTATATGCTTCGCTCGTCAAGTATAACCTGAGTATTCCGCGTGTGCAACTGTTTTGCACCCGTTGTATTTGAACGTAGAGCCTATCACACCCGATCATCACATGGTGTCTCAGCACGAAGAACTTTCGCAACAGTGCATACTCAGGGAGAACACTTCTTGATAATTTAGTGAGAGATCATCTTATAATGCTACCGTCAATCAAAGCAAGATAAGATGCATAAAAGATAAACATCACATGCAATCAATATAAGTGATATGATATGGCCATCATCATCTTGTGCATGTGACCTCCATCTCCGAAGCACCGTCATGATCACCATCGTCACCGGCGCGACACCTTGATCTCCATCGTAGCATCATTGTCGTCTCGCCAATCTTATGCTTCCACGACTATCGCTACCGCTTAGTGATAAAGTAAAGCATTACAGCGCGATTGCATTGCATACAATAAAGCGACAACCATATGGCTCCTGCCAGTTGCCGATAACTCGGTTACAAAACATGATCATCTCATACAATAAAATTTAGCATCATGTCTTGACCATATCACATCACAACATGCGCTGCAAAAACAAGTTAGACGTCCTCTACTTTGTTGTTGCAAGTTTTACGTGGCTGCTACGGGCTTAAGCGAGAACCAATCTTACCTACGCATCAAAACCACAACGATAGTTTGTCAAGTTGGTGCTGTTTTAAGCTTCGCAAGGACCGGGCGTAGCCACACTCGGTTCAACTAAAGTTGGAGAAACTGTCACCCGCAAGCCACCTATGTGCAAAGCACGTCGGGAGAACCGATCTCGCGTAAGCGTACGCGTAATGTCGGTCCGGGCCACTTCGTCCAACAATACCGCCGAACCAAAGTATGACATGCTGGTAAGCAGTATGACTTATATCACCCACAACTCACTTGTGTTCTACTCGTGCATATAACATCAACACATAAAACCTAGGCTCGGATGCCACTGTTGGGGAACGTAGTAATTTCAAAAAAATCCTACGCACACGCAAGATCATGGTGATGCATAGCAACGAGAGGGGAGAGTGTGATCTACGTACCCTTGTAGATTGACAACGGAAGCGTTAACTTGGTTGATGTAGTCGTACGTCTTCACGGCCCGACCGATCAAGCACCGAAACTACGGCACCTCCGAGTTCTAGCACACGTTTAGCTCGATGACGAGCCCCAAACTCCGATCCAGCAAAGTATCGGGGAAGAGTTCCATCAGCACGACGGCGTGGTGATGATCTTGATGTACTAATGTCGCAGGGCTTCGCCTAAGCACCGCTACAATATTATCGAGGACTATGGTGGAAGGGGCACCGCACACGGCTAAGAATATGATCACGTGGATCAACTTGTGTCTCTAGGGGGTGCCCCTGCCTCCGTATATAAAGGCTCAAAGGGGGGGTGCGGCCGGCCAGGAGAGGCGCGCCAGGAGGAGTCCTACTCCCTCCGGGAGTAGGACTCCCCGCCCCTTTTCTAGTTGGAATAGGATTCGCGGAGGAGAGAGAGGAGGAAGGGGGGCCGGCCCCCTCTCCTTGTCCTATTCGGACCAAGGGAGGGGAGGGGCGTGCGGCCCATCTCTGACTACCTCTCCTCTCTTCCACTAAGGCCCACTAAGGCCCATATATCTCCCGGGGGGTTCCGGTAACCTCCCGGTACTCCGGTAAAATCCCGATTTCACCCGGAACACTTCCGATATCCAAACATAGGCTTCCAATATATCATTCTTTATGTCTCGACCATTTCGAGACTCCTCGTCATGTCCGTGATCACATCCGGGACTCCGAACAACCTTCGGTACATCAAAACGCATAAACTCATAATATAACTGTCATCGAAACCTTAAGCATGCGGACCCTACGGGTTCGAGAACAATGTAGACATGACCGAGACATGTCTCCGGTCAATAATCAATAGCGGGACCTGGATGCCCATATTGGTTCCTACATATTCAACGAAGATCTTTTATCGGTCAGATCGCATAACAACATACGTTGTTCCCTTTGTCATCGGTATGTTACTTGCCCGAGATTCGATCGTCGGTATCCAATACCTAGTTCAATCTCGTTACCGGCAAGTCTCTTTACTCGTTCTATAATACATCATCCCGCAACTAACTCATTAGTTGCAATGCTTGCAAGGCTTTAAGTGATGTGCATTACCGAGAGGGCCCAGAGATACCTCTCCGACGATCGGAGTGACAAATCCTAATCTCGAAATACGTCAACCCAACATGTACCTTTGGAGACACCTGTAGAGCACCTTTATAATCACCCAGTTACGTTGTGACGTTTGGTAGCACACAAAGTGTTCCTCCGGCACACGGGAGTTACATAATCTCATAGTCATAGGAACATGTATAAGTCATGAAGAAAGCAATAGCAACATACTAAACGATCGGGTGCTAAGCTAATGGAATGGGTCATGTCAATCAGATCATTCAACTAATGATGTGATCCCGTTAATCAAATAACAACTCTTTGTCCATGGTTAGGAAACATAACCATCTTTGATTAACGAGCTAGTCAAGTAGAGGCTGTTGGAAATATGCCCTAGAGGCAATAATAAATTAGTTATTATTATATTTCCTTGTTCATGATAATCGTTTATTATCCATGCTAGAATTGTATTGATAGGAAACTCAGATACATGTGTGGATACATAGACAACACCATGTCCCTAGTAAGCCTCTTGTTGACTAGCTCGTTGATCAATAGATGGTTACGGTTTCCTGACCATGGACATTGGATGTCATTGATAACGGGATCACATCATTAGGAGAATGATGTGATGGACAAAGACCCAATCCTAAGCCTAGCACAAGATCATGTAGTTCGTATGCTAAAGCTTTTCTAACGTCAAGTATCATTTCCTTAGACCATGAGATTGTGCAACTCCCGGATACAGTAGGAGTGCTTTGGGTGTGCCAAACGTCACAACGTAACTGGGTGGCTATAAAGGTACACTACAGGTATCTCTGAAAGTGTCTGTTGGGTTGGCACGAATCGAGACTGGGATTTGTCACTCTGTGTAAACGGAGAGGTATCTCTGGGCCCACTCGGTAGGACATCATCATAATGTGCACAATGTGATCAAGGAGTTGATCACGGGATGATGTGTTACGGAACGAGTAAAGAGACTTGCCGGTAACGAGATTGAACAAGGTATCGGGATACCGACGATCGAATCTCGGGCAAGTATCGTACCGATAGACAAAGGGAATTGTATACAGGATTGATTAAGTCCTTGACATCGTGGTTCATCCGATGAGATCATCGTGGAACATGTGGGATCCAACATGGGTATCCAGATCCCGCTGTTGGTTATTAACCGGAGAGTCATCTCGGTCATGTCTGCATGTCTCCCGAACCCGTAGGGTCTACACACTTAAGGTTCGGTGACGCTAGGGTTATAGAGATATTAGTATGCGGTAACCCGAAAGTTGTTCGGAGTCCCGGATGAGATCCCGGACATCACGAGGAGTTCCGAAATGGTCCGGAGGTAAAGATTTATATATGGGAAGTCTTGTTTTGGTCGCCGGAAAAGTTTCGCGCATTATCGGTATTGTACCGGGAGTGCCGAAAGGGGTCCGGGGGTCCACCAAGGGGGTCCACCTGCCCCGGGGGGGCACATGGGCTGTAGGGGTGTGCGCCTTGGCCTATATGGGCCAAGGACACCAGCCCCAAGAAGCCCATGCGCCAAGAGATATGGGAAAGGAAGAGTCCTAAAGGGGGAAGGCACCTCCTAGGTGCCTTGGGGAGGATGGACTCCTCCCTGGCCGCACCCTTCCTTGGAGGAAGGGCCAAGGCTGCGCCCCCCCCCCTCTCCCTTGGCCCTATATATAGTGGGGGGGAGGGAGGGCAGCTACACCTAAGCCCTGGCGCCTCCCTCTCCCTCCCATGACACATCTCCCTCCTCCCACAGCGCTTGGTGAAGCCCTGTTAGAATCCCGCTACTTCCACCACCACGCTGTCGTGCTGCTGGATCTCCATCAACCTCTCCTTCCCCCTTGCTGGATCAAGAAGGAGGAGACGTCGCTGCTCCGTACGTGTGTTGAACGCGGAGGTGCCGTCCATTCGGCGCTAGGATCATCGGTGATTTAGATCACGACGAGTACGACTCCATCAACCCCGTTCTCTTGAACGCTACTGCGCGCGTTCTACAAGGGTATGTAGATCCACTCCTCCCTCGTTGCTGGTTTCTCCATAGATAGATCTTTGTGACACATAGGAAAATTTTGAATTTCTGCTACGTTCCCCAACAGTGGCATCATGAGCTAGGTTTATGCGTAGTTTCTATGCACGAGTAGAACACAAAGTAGTTGTGGGCGTTGATTTTCTTCAATATGCTTACCGTTACTAGTCCAATCTTGATTCGGTGGCATTGTGGGATGAAGCGGCCCGGACCAACCTTACACGTACGCTTACGTGAGACCGGTTCCACCGACTGACATGCACTAGTTGCATAAGGTGGCTGGCGGGTGTCTGTCTCTCCCACTTTAGTCGGATCGGATTCGATGAAAAGGGTCCTTATGAAGGGTAAATAGCAATTGGCATATCACGTTGTGGTTTTTGCGTAGGTAAGAAACGTTCTTGCTAGAAACCCATAGCAGCCACGTAAAACATGCAAACAACAATTAGAGGACGTCTAACTTGTTTTTGCAGGGTATGCTATGTGATGTGATATGGCCAAAAGGATGTGATGAATGATATATGTGATGTATGAGATTGATCATGTTCTCGTAATAGGAATCACGACTTGCATGTCGATGAGTATGACAACCGGCAGGAGCCATAGGAGTTGTCTTAATTTATTTATGACCTGGGTGTCAACATAAACGTCATGTAATTACTTTACTTTATTGCTAACTGTTAGCTGTAGTAGTAGAAGTAATAGTTGACGAGACAACTTCATGAAGACACGATGATAGAGATCATGATGATGGAGATCATGGTGTCATGCCGGTGACGATGATGATCATGGAGCCCCGAAGATGAAAATCAAAAGGAGCAATATGATATTGGCCATATCATGTCACTATTTGATTGCATGTGATGTTTATCATGTTTATACATCTTATTTGCTTAGAACGACGGTAGTAAATAAGATGATCCCTCACTAAAATTTCAAGAAGGTGTTCCCCCTAACTGTGCACCGTTGCGAAAGTTCGTCGTTTCGAAGCACCACGTGATGATCGGGTGTGATAGATTCTTACGTTCACATACAACGGGTGTAAGCCAGATTTACACACGCGAAACACTTAGGTTGACTTGACGAGCCTAGCATGTACAGACATGGCCTCGGAACACAAGAGACCGAAAGGTCGAGCATGAGTCGTATGGTAGATACGATCAACATGAAGATGTTCACCGATGATGACCAGTCCGTCTCACGTGATGATCGGACACGGCCTAGTTGACTCGGATCATGTAATCACTTAGATGACTAGAGGGATGTCTATCTAAGTGGGAGTTCATAAGATAAACTTAATTATCCTGAACATAGTCAAAAGGTCTTCGCAAATTATGTCGTAGCTCGCACTTCAGTTCTATTGTTTAGATATGTTCCTAGAGAAAATTTAGTTGAAAGTTGATAGTAGCAATTATGCGGACTAGGTCCGTAAACTAAGGATTGTCCGCATTGCTTCATAGAAGGCTTATGTCCTTAATGCACCGCTCAGTGTACTGAACCTCGAACGTCGTCTGTGGATGTTGCGAACATCTGACATACACATTTTGATAACTACGTGATAGTTCAGTTAAACGGTTTAGAGTTGAGGCACCGAAGATGTTTTAAAACGTCGCGAAACATATGAGATGTTTCGAGGGCTGAAATTGGGATTTCAGGCTCGTGCCCACGTCAAGAGGTATAAGACCTTCGACGATTTTCTTAGCCTGCAAACTAAGGGAGAAAAGCTCAATTGTTGAGCTTGTGCTCAGATTGTCTGAGTACAACAATCATTTGAATCGAGTGGGAGTTGATCTTCCAGATGAGATAGTGATGTTTCTCCGAAGTCATTACCACCAAGCTGCTAGAGCTTCGTGATGAACTATAATATATCAGGGACATATATGATGATCCTTGAGATATTCGCGATGTTTGACACCACAAAAGTAGAAATCAAGAAGGAGCATCAATTATTGATGGTTGGTGAAACCACTAGTTTCAAGAAGGGCAAGGGCAAGAAGGGATACTTCATGAAACGGCAAATCAGCTGCTGCTCTAGTGAAGAAACCCAAGGTTGAACCCAAACCCGAGACTAAGTGCTTCTATAATAAGGGGAACAGCCCTTGGAGCAGAATTACCCTAGATACTTGGTAGATGAGAAGGCTGGCAAGGTCGATAGAAGTATATTGGATATACATTGTGTACTTTACTAGTACTCCTAGTAGCACCATGGTATTAGATATCGGTTCGGTTGCTAAGTGTTAGTAAACTCGAAATAAAAGGCTGCGGAGTAAACGGAGACTAGCTAAAGGTGAGCTGGCGATATGTGTTGGAAGTTTTTCCCAAGCTTGATGTACCTTTGGAGACACCTGTAGAGCACCTTTATAATCACCCAGTTACGTTGTGACATTTGGTAGCACACGAAGTGTTCCTCCGGCACACGGGAGTTACATAATCTCATAGTCATAGGAACATGTATAAGTCATGAAGAAAGCAATAGCAACATACTAAACGATCGGGTGCTAAGCTAATGGAATGGGTCATGTCAATCAGATCATTCAACTAATGATGTGATCCCGTTAATCAAATAACAACTCTTTGTCCATGGTTAGGAAACATAACCATCTTTGATTAACGAGCTAGTCAAGTAGAGGCATACTAGTGACACTCTGTTTGTCTATGTATTCACACATGTATTATGTTTCCGGTTAATACAATTCTAGCATGAATAATAAACTTTTATCATGATATAAGGAAATAAATAATAACTTTATTATTGCCTCTAGGGCATATTTCCTTCAACTTGCTGAGACACCTGAGGCGATGGAGATGCCGGCAGTCCTTTGGCACGAGGTGAGATGCACAGGTGCTGAGGATTTGGTCAGAACAGCTGAAGGCTTTGGCGGAGGAGCTGAGGACTTTGGAGGAACAGGAGCAGCATGAGGAATTTGCCGTGAGGGCTTTGATGATTCTGGCCGTGAGCGCATTGCTGAGGAACTTGGCCTTGAGGGCATTGTTGGTGAAGCACTTGGCTTGCGCGCAGGCTTCTTAGACATAGCCTTCTTTGGCTTAACAGCAGAGGCCTCAGCAGAGGCAGCAGCAGCAGAGTCTTCATTGAATTTCCTCATTGCTTCTCTGGCTTGCTTAGCCAGCTTGGCTTGGCGCTTGGCCCATTCATCAGGATAGTCCTCACCGCGCTTGAGGCTGGTGGGATCTGCTATTTGGCCAGGTGCAAATGGAGCTCTTGGGCATGGAGGATTGAATGCGAATTTCTTCATGTACTTAGGAGTGACATATTTGTACTCCCTCCATTCTCTTGCCCATCTCTTCTCTATCCTCTGTTTGTGCACTTTGCGCTCATTCTTGGTTTCCTCAGTAGGTGTGTAGTACCCAACATATATGTCATCAGGGATCTCAAACGATGTATTTACCTCAGGCCTCTTTCCTCCCTTCTGTGGCTTCTTACCATCAGCCATTTTCTTCAGTTGAGGAATTTGAACAATTGAATTCTCTGAAGAAGAGTGCAACTTTTCTTCGAGGAATGCTGCAAATGAGTTAAGTTGATGAGAACCTAGTGATTCAGCAGCTGACATGAGTACCTGTGAACAGAGTATACTTGCGAGGAATTTGGAGAGGTCATATGTGTTCTCAAAAAGTTTTTCAAAAAGAACAAGTTTGAGGAATTTGACCAGATGAGTCTTGAAGATTTTCACTAAGCGTTCTTTGTCTTAGGTTCCAGAGTTGTATAGATCGAAGATCCACACAATTGAGGAATTTTGAGGAAAAATGATGCTTAGAGAAACGAATCAAGAACAGATGACTTGTGAGGTGTTCAGTGTGTGAAGATATGAAGAAAAACACCTTTGAAGATTTTGTAGATAATCATTCGAATCAACGAGGGTAGTAAAAGTAACTTTTAATTACCCTGGACGAAGAACACGACGAACTGGAGTGAGGAGATGTGAAGTTTGTCTGTGCAGATCTTCCACGCCCTAACTTGGCGGAGGAAGACGGCTACGGCGGCGGCGGACTGAAGATGTCTGCGATCGGCGCGAGTACGTTGGCGACGAGGTCGAGGCAGTGAAGCTCTTCCTCACCGGCGGCGCTAGGGTTTGAGAAGCTCGAGCTGGAGAGAGAGGTCGAGCGGAGTAAAAGAAGTGAGGAAGGGAAGGAGGGGTATTTATAGCCATGGTGAAAAACTGCTCGCCCGAAGAAATTGGACGAACGTGCCCCTAACCCTTCTCATTCGCATGACATGTTTCACCCATGTAGTAAGAGGTGGAGATCGTGTTAGATCGTGGGTGAGTGGATAAGTGTATCGTGGGATGCGGAACGGTTTGAGCGGCAAAGCCGAAAATTTTGATAAGATAGGTTTTAAAGTTCCGTTCGCAATTTCTTCAGCTGACAAGGACACGGTGAAGATTTTGAACGAGTTTCAAATAGAACGCACATGAAGAATTTGTGGACAGATTGGGTTGAGTATAGCATAGAGGGGAAGGGTCCGATCACATTCACTTAGCAGAAAAACCAACTTGAAGAAGTAGCAATAAGTGAATGCTGTAGAGGACATAAACTCATATATATATATATATATATATATATATATATATATATATATATATATATATATATATATATATATATATATATATATATATATAGCCAATGAAGAAAAACGACGGGACAAGTGAAGACAATGCAAAGTTGAAGAATATGAATAATTGAGAAATTTCAACTTTTGGTGATGGCGTGACCCATCGTATAAGAATGATGATTTCAGACACCGCGTACAATTATCGTAGGGTTCTGAGAATCAAATTCTTTGTTAATTTCTTCACACTAAGAGTGTTATTCTTCATTGATTGAAGAAAAACGTTTCTTCATGTGTTGCACATCTAAGTCATCAATTTTGCATAAGTGTTAGGATGAGTGTCCTTTTCAAAGAATATTCGAAGATTCTAGGATATTTAGCTCACACCGCAACTTGCTAAATCTCTTCTCATCCAAGGGCTTTGTGAAGATATCGGCTAGCTATTCTTCAGTCTTCACATGCTGAATAGAAATGTCGCCCTTCAACACATTCTTCATGTTGACGCCGTAGTCCTTGAGAGTTTGCTTCATCCATAGCAATTGGGCACAGCAAGAATCAGTGGCAATGTACTCAGCTTCAGTAGTAGATAGTGATACGCAGTTCTGTTTCTTCGAGGACCAACAGACCAAAGATCGTCCGAGGAAATGACATGTACCAGATGTTGACTTGCGATCCACACGATCACCAGCATAGTCAGAGTCAGAATATCCAACAATATCAAAAGCCGAGCCCTTGGGGTACCATAATCCAAGTGTTGGTGTGTGAGCTAGATATCGAAGAATATGCTTCACAGCCTTATGGTGTGATTCCTTCGATGTAGCTTGAAATCGGGCACACATGCAAACACTAAGCATTATATCTGGCCTAGATGCACATAAGTACAATAAGGAACCTATCATGGAGCGGTATACCTTATGATCAAAGTCAATACCATTTTCATCCGTGCATAGATGGCCATTTGTGGGCATAGGAATTTTGACGCCTTTGCAATCTTGCATGCCAAATTTCCTCAGTACATCCTTGAGGTATTTCTCCTGAGATATGAATATGCCATTGTGTTGTTGACGAATTTGAAGACCTAAGAAGAATTTCAACTCTCTCATCCTAGACATTTGATATTATTCACTCATCATATAGGCAAATTCATTACTATAATGTTGGTCAGTACAGCCAAAGATAATATCATCAACATATATTTGGCACACAAACAATTCACCATCATAAGATTTAGTGAAAAGAGTAGGGTCGAGTGAACCGGGTTTGAAGCCTTTATTCATGAGGAGTTCCTTCAAGGTATCATACCAAGCCCGTGGGGCCTGCTTGAGGCCATAGAGGGCCTTGTTGAGTCTGAAGACTTTGTCAGGATTCTTTGGATCTTCAAAACCTGGGGGTTGAGCAACATATACTTCTTCCTCAAGCTTACCATTGAGAAATGTACTTTTCACATCCATTTTGATATAAAGTGATATCATGATGGTTAGCATAAACAAGTAATATGCGAATAGCCTCAAGTCTAGCAACAGGTGCAAAAGTTTCATCAAAATCAATTCCTTCAACCTGTGTGTAGCCTTGAGCTACAAGCCGTGCCTTATTCCTCACCACAAGGCCATTTTCATCTTGCTTGTTGCGGTAGATCCACTTTGTGCCGATGATATTGTGCTTGCGAGGATCTGGACGTTTGACCAGTTCCCAGACATTGTTGAGCTCAAACTGATGTAATTCTTCTTGCATGGCCTGAATCCACTCAGGCTCCAGAAATGCTTCATCTACCTTAGTGGGCTCTGTAATAGAGACAAAAGCATACTGCCCACAAAAGTTAGACAAATGTGAAGCTTTTGAGCACGTGAGAGGACCTGGCGCTTTGATGTCATTGATGATCTTTTCAACTTGCACTTCTTTTGCAATGCGAGGATGAGCTGGTTGTCGTTGAAGAGTTTGATCAGCGTTTTCTTCAGCACCATTTTCTTCAGGTGCATTAGCTCGATGTTCTTCATGTTCTGGAATGAATTCTTTAGAAGATTCTTCAGTAGGAATGGCATCCTCAGTAGCCTTGAACTTGATAGTTTTCTCAGGTGCTGGTTCATCTATCACAGTAGGTAGGTGCTCTCTTTGCGAGCCATTAGTTTCATCGAACCGCACATCTACAGTTTCAACAACTTTGTGAAGAACGTTGTTGAAGACTCTGTAGGTGTGCGAGTCCTTTCCGTAACCAAGCATAAAACCTTCATGTGCTTTCGGTGCAAATTTTGAGTTGTAATGAGGATCTCCAATCCAACATTTAGCACCGAAGACTTTGAAATAACTTACATTGGGTTTCTTATGAGTGAGAAGTTCATAGGCAGTCTTTTTGAAGAATTTGTGAAGATATACTCTGTTGATGATGTGGCACGCAGTATCAATTGCCTCAGTCCAGAAATGACGAGGCGTTTTGTATTCATCAAGCATAGTGCGAGCCATCTCAGCAAGAGTCCTGTTCTTGCGCTCCACGACGCCATTCTGCTGAGGAGTGTAAGGAGCAGATAACTCATGAGTAATACCAAGTTCATCAAGATAGTCATCGAGACCAGAATTCTTGAACTCAGTGCCATTGTCACTTCTGATGTGCTTGATCTTCACACCAAAGTTGGTTGAAGCCCTCGAGGAAAATCGTTTGAAGACTTTCTGCACTTCATGTTTGTAAGTAACAAGGTGTACCCATGTGTAGCGAGAATAATCATCAACAATAATAAAGCCATATTGAGATGCTTCATTTGAAATAGCAGAATAATGATTAGGACCAAAGAGATCCATGTGAAGCAATTCAAACGGGCGAGTGGTGGTCATGATAGTCTTCGCTGGATGCTTGGCCTTGGTCATCTTCCCAGCTTCACAGGCTCCGCATAGGTGATCCTTGAGGAATTTGACATTCTCGATGCCAATGACATGCTTCTTCTTCGCAAGCGTGTGCAAATTCCTCATGCCTGCATGACCAAGTCATCGATGCCAGAGCCAGCCTTCTGAAGGTTTTGCAAGTAAGCACACGGCTGGTTGTGGTCCTGTAGAGAAATCAACAATATACAGGTCTCCTCTCCTAAAGCCTTCGAAGACTTTGGAATTGTCAGCTTCCATAACCACAACACAACGGTACTTGCCAAAGACAACAACCATATCAAGATCACAAAGCATTGAGACAGACATAAGGTTGTATCCTAAGGACTCAACAAGCATGACTTTGTCCATGTGTCGATCCTTTGTAATCGCAACCTTACCTAGACCCAATACCTGACTTTTGCCTTTATCAGCAAAGATGATATGCTTCGGATGCGACGGAGATAATGGAGCATCCATCAATAGATTCTTGTCACCAGTCATGTGGTTTGTACATCCACTATCGAGGACCCACTCAGTGGCTTTGGGTTGATCATCCTGCAGATGAATTAGTGCAGCTTACAAACTCATATACTTCATCAGTGAAGAATATGACATCAATTCATCAGATCAATTTCATCAAGTAAAAGAACTGAAAAAGCAATATGAGGACGTGATAAATGAAAGTTCATTTCTTCATGATTAGCATGTGTCCTATCAGGCATGCTCAGGTCTCCAGCAAATTCTTCAAATGATTACGTGCGTCTGGAGACCTGACCCTGCAGAAGAGATTAGTTCTTTTTCTTCACCACCCACATCTGAAGGGGTGGCAAAGAGTTCATCATTCTGTGAGCTCCATACGAGAAGGATGGCATAGAAGCCAGTCCATTTCGTTTCACATAAGAGGGGTTAGAGTAAGCATAAGAGTATGCAGAGAAATTCTTTGAGGACTTATGGACATAATGATTTGAAGAATAATGCACATATCCATAATCCTTAGATCTTCCCTGCGAAACAGACGGGTTAGCACGATGATGTTCATATGAGGACTTTGATCCATATGAGGAATTTGATCCATGTGAGGAGTTTGGTCCGTATGAGGACTTGGATCCATATGAAGAATTTGGTCCATGTGAAGAATTTGATCTGGGGTTCCTATTCTTCACTGGTGACGTCATGATGACATTCACCTGAAGATTTTCAAGGCATCTTTTGGGAACCCAGATTTTCTTCATAGGGGGACCGTTCCTGCAGTTAGTGCCAACATATCTAGCAAATACTTCACCATTCTGATTTTTGAACAGTTTATAGTTGGAGTCAATTGACTCGTCATCAAAATGAGGAGATTCACATGCAAATCCAGATAAGTTAGATGGATCAACTGGAGGTCCCTTTGCGGCAACCCATGTAGTTTTGGGGTACTGCTCAAGCTTCCAATATGTACCATCGGCATTGAGTTTCCTCTCAAAGGCGATACCCTCTTTCCTAGGGTTGCTATGGAGGATCTGCTATTTAAGCACATCACAAAGAGCCTGATGCCCTTTGAGGCTTTTGTACATGCCTATCGTGTACAATTCCTTCAGCCCTGCATCGTCAGTGATACTACCAATGTCCTTAGATGAGGAATTAGTGATAGCAGAGGCATGTGAAGAATTTGAAACATTAGCGGTATTTGAACATTCAGGTGAAGAATTAGCAGATTCACGTTCAATGCACTTCAAGCATGGAGGAACAAATTCTTCCTGAGAAGCGCTGATTTGTTGGGCAAGTAATGAATCGCGCTCTTTCTGAAGATCTTCATAACTTACTCTTAGCTTTTCAAGATCTTGCTTTCTTTGAAGAAATTCATAAGAAAGCTTCTCATGATCCGATAAGAGAGTGTTATGATGACTTTGAAGTTTGTCAAGCTTGGACTGAAGTCTCTGAAGATTTTCAGTCAAAGTTTCAGTGCGATCCATTTCTTCACCCAACATATCATCACTTTTATTTAGCATGTTTTGAACCTTTTCTAAAGCCCTTTGTTATTTTATAGCAATCTTAGCAAGTTTAGAATAGCTGGGCTTAAGGTTTTCATCAGATTCATCCTCACTTGATTCAGAGGAGGTATATTTGAGTACCTTGGCACCCTTTGCCATGAAGCAATAGGTGGGAGCGTAGTCATCATCGCTTTCATCAGCCTTGTTGGTGAGGTCATTTTCTTCAGTGTTGAAGATAGACTTGCTGACAAATACAGTAGCGAGAGCTAGGCTCGCCACTCCGGATTCGGATTCCTCAGATGTCTCCTCTTCCTCATGTTCTTCAGATTCAGCCTCAGAGTCCATTTCCTTGCCAATGAATTCCCTAGCCTTCTTGGAGCTACTCTTCTTGTGATATGAAGACTTTGAGGATTTTGATGATGAAGATTTTGTGGATTTCTTCTTTTTCTTCACATCATCAGAACTGTAATCCTTGTATTTCTTCATCTTTGATTCCTTTTCCCACTGAGGACAATCTTGAATGAAATTTCCAGGTTTCTTGCATTTGTGACAGAGCCTCTTCTTGTAGTCACTGGATGAGAAATCATTGCTCCTTGAGGATCTTCCAAGACGACCACGTCTTGAGAACTTTTGGAACTTCTTCACGAGCAGAGCCAGATCATAGCTCAGTTCTTCAGGATCACCAAGGCTGCTACCAGAGTCTTCATCTTCGGACTCAGATACTGCCTTGGCCTTCAGTGCACGTGTTCTGCCATAGCTTGAACCATAGAGATCTCTTTTTTCAGCAAGTTGGAACTCATGAGTATTTAGCCTCTCGAGAATATCAGCGGGATCAAGTGACTTGTAATCAACATGTTCTTGTATCATCAATGTCAGAGTGTCAAATCAGGAATCAAGCGATCTCAGCAATTTCTTCACCACCTCATGGTCGGTGATGTCAGTGGCACCAAGTTCTTGAAGCTCATTTGAGATGTCAGTGAGGCGATCGAAGGTTTGTTGAACATTTTCATTGTCGAGTCTTTTGAAGCAGTTGAAGAGATTGCGAAGAACATCAACTCGAGAGTCATGCTGAGTTGAGACTCCTTCATTCACTTTGGACAACCTGTCCCAGATAAGCTTCGCTGTCTCCAAAGCACTCACTCTTCCATACTGTCCTTCGCTCAGATGGACACATATGATATTCTTCGCTTGAGAGTCGAGTTGCTTGAATCTCTTCACATCAGCAGCATTCAAAGAAGGTGTGACTGAGGGAACACCATTTTCCACAACATACCAGAGATCGTTATCAATTGCTTCAAGATGCATTCGCATCTTATTCTTCCAGTAGGGGTAGTCTGTCCCATCGAAGGTAGGACACCCAGCAGAGACCTTGATCATACCTGCGGTCGACATAACTAAAACTCCAGGCGGTTAAACCAAAATCACACAGAACAAGGGAGTACCTTGCTCTGATACCAATTGAAAGTGCGTTATATCGACTAGAGGGGGGTGAATAGGTGATTTTTATGAAATTCTTCACTGAGGAATTTGCCGGTGAGGAAATTCCTTAGCGAAGAACTACTAGCAGCGGAATAAGTACTCAAAAGTAAACATAACAGAATACAAGCATAGTCATCATGATGAAATGAAGACAGGCACAGAGTACAGGAAACGTAAGCACAGGATAACACAGGATGAAGACAAACAGACTGAAGAAATTGAACTGAGGAAATTGAGAAAGTCTTCAGTCAAAGTCTTCAAACACAGATATGAACAAACACACAACACAGTTATGAGGAAATGAAAGAGTTGAGGAAATAGAACCAGTAAGCTTGGTGAAGACAATGATTTGGTAGACCAGTTCCAACTGCTGTCTCAGTTGTACGTCTGGTTGGAGTGGCTGAGTATTTAAACTCGAGGACACACAGTCTCGGACACCCAGTCCTGAACACGCAGCTCAGGACACCCAGTCCTCACCGTATTCTCCTTGAACTAAGATCACACAGACCTCGTCCAATCACTCGTGGTAAGTCTTTAGGCGACTTCCAAACCTTCACAAACTTGGTCACTCGGTGATCCACAATTCCTCTTGGATGCTCTAGACCATGACGCCTAACCGTCTGGAAGAAGCACAGTCTTCAAAGGTAACAAGCGTCGGATCCACTCAGAATCAATCTCTTCAGTGATGCTCAATCACTTGGGGTTTGTAGGTGTTTGGGTTTTGGGTTTTGGGTTTTTCCTCACTTGATGATTTTCGCTCAAAGTTCTCAGAGGATGGGTTGCTCTCAAATGACAAGTGTCAGTTTCTCTCGGAGCAGCCAACCAGCTAGTGGTTGTAGGGGGCGACTATTTATAGCCTAGGGAGCAACCCGACATGATAAGACATAAATGCCCTTCAATGATATGACCGTTAGGTGGATAGATATTTTGGGACAGCTGGCGCATAGCACAACAACGGTCGGAATTTTGAGTAGCAAAATCCTCAGGCCTATCATGTTCCTCACTGTGTAGGCAATCCGCACTGGCGAATTCCTAACTCCTCAGTCAGGACAAATTCCTCAGAGACCAGAAGAACTTCGTCTCTGTCACTAAAGAAATTGACTGAACGAGATTTCCAATGGCTTCACTCGAAGGGATTGGTAGATGTAGGATTTTGAGTTGAGCATCACATGGAAATTTTTCCTTAATATTTCCTCGACCCCCTTTAACAGTACGGTGTTTTCTATGACTCAAGAAAGAGAAAAACAAAACTATGAAAACAAAAGTCTTCAAGCTTCATATTCCTCGCATGAATATCAAGTCTTCACGGACACACCAATTTCTTCACTTTCAAAGTCTTCATGAAAGTCTTCAGAAATACCAAAATCTTCAGTCAAAGATATTTATTTTTAGGGGTCGCCTTTTCCTGTAAATATCAAACTCCTCATAGACTTATAGACCTGTGTACACTCTCAAACGCATTAGTCCCTTAACCTATAAGTCTTCAATACACCAAAATCACTAAGAGGCACTAGATGCACTTACAGTATTAATTGCAAATTGATACTTAGTACAACCGGATTCTACAACAATTCAATGTCAAAAGCTAGGGGGACATCAAGATGCACGCAAACAAATTATTAAAATAAAACAAAAAGAGAAGACAATGATGACATACCCAATTGAAGCCCTAGAAGTCATGCCCAACTGATCAATGAGATGCATCATGAAAACATCAACCAATATGGTTGGCAACACCCAGAAGAAAGTTCTCCCCAAGCAAACCATCCACAAAGGAAATGAGGCACAAGCACAAGCATTGTTTGATCCAACCACTAAAGTCAGATCATGGTTTTAGCTCCAGAGAGCAAGTGTAAGCAATATCCAAGTAATGGTTTTTTAACAAGGAACGACACATAAAAACTGCCTATGCCAGGTAGAATCAATAAAGATCAAAACTAGAGGTGTCATCCCCCGAGCTTGTGATCTGCTACTCGTAGAGCACCGCCATATCGACCAATGCCAATTACCAAGTCCCCACGGCCATACTTCATAGCTTCGACAACACTAGCTAAACCTTGGTCCTCCGACTCCAATTCTGACCGGCGAAGATTGGTCATCATCGGCCTCGTTGGGAAGTGTGTGAGAGTTGTGTTCCCATCTTGGCCCGACCTAGGGCGTTATACAGCCATCTCTGGTGTTTTGTTCTCGGCATCTTCTGGTCTACATCGAAAGTTTATCGGTCGCTGCTTATTCCCCAGTTTAAATCGGTTTCCTCTGTTGAAACGGTGATGGCCTAGAAGCAGCAACAAGCTTTGCTCATAGCACGCAGCTCGAGAGCATGCAACCTATTTCTATCAAAGATAATGACAACATACTGATTCGGAGTTTGGACTATGGAGGCTAGAATCACCCGGAAGCAATGGTAGGAAAGTACACGGTATGTGCGGCTGGCACATTGTGCAGTTGGTGGTCAATGGTGAGATGCGGCTTCAGTGCCTCGAGAAGAGGAAGATGTGTTGTACTCCCTCCTTTCCGGTTTGCAGGGCTCAAATCTGAAATCTGATCAACCAAGGCATTTTGTAAGTGTAAGAATGTATCTCGTATTTTACAAAACTATCCAAATTAAACTCATGCATTAATTTGGATTAATTGCAGTGCATACATGCTTGGCCACTAGATGAGTAAAAACATTACATTCATTGGTGTGTATCTTTTTAGTTCTTGCATGCAAAGATTTAATGCGTCTCGAAAACTAAAAATAAGATGAAGATGGGCCCTTTAAATTGAAAAAACAAAAAAAGTTGAAATAAGCCTTATAAACCGGAAAGAAGGGAGTAGTATATAAATAAGGAGCACCTATGAATCAAGTGTCTGAAAAGATGTTTTGCTCACTCGATGTTGTTGTCAGCCCTTTAACAAAACAACAGTAAGTTAGATGAGCTTCTCCTTCCTCCCGTAAGCCATTGTTTATCTTCTTCTCACCACACGTGATTTGTTTCTCCTCGCGCCACCCACCTACCCTGCCCCAACCTCCTGCCTTTCCCTCCCGGCCGGCGGGTGGTGTCGTCGTCACGACCATCCCTCTATATATTTGGGTGGAGGAAAATAGACTTGCCTTGTTGATTTTATTTAGTTTTAACTTCTCTAGAATCAGCTGTGGATTTGCTTCACACGCAAAGCTGATTCGTGGGACGTGCTCTAGGAAAATACACCAAAAAGACCCAAATCAGATTCTGGCTTATTAAGCTCATTTGAAATAGTTGTTCGTTTCAGATTCAACAAATAAGGTCAAAATCTGGGTAAAAAGAATCACGACATGAGGACCGACGTCCCGCTTACCTTTTTTTCTCCCACAACAAAGGGAAGAGTCCTAGTCCAAACCGAGGCAAGGGCCCCGTGGTTACCTTTTTCTCTCCTATACAAAAGGGCCTCGATTGCGCGCTCTTCCGCCCGCTTCGTACGTCTTTCCCGTGCTCTCCTCAGACTACCCACAGTGGGAGTAATATAGGTGGTAACATATATTTATCTAGGCAAAATAGATGATGTGGCATGTAATTAATGAAGAAAGAAAGGCATGTGGTAACATAGCTAGTTACTCCCTCCGTCCGGGTTTATTAGGCCTCTCAGCATCACAAGCATGTCCCTTTTTATAAGGCCTTGCTTTGGAAAGGTGCATGCATGCAGCCATTTCATTGGTTGCATTGAAAGTCATTATTGTTGGTGCTAAGGCCGGAAAATTAATACACTTCATGCATGCTTTTTCATTGGCTGCATGCATGTGAGAGAGTGCATTGGGAGTAGAATGAAAGAATTAATGTGAGCAAATTACTATGTGTCTTGGTCTAAAAGAAGTTGTCTTTAGGCCTAATAAACCCGGACGGAGGAAGTACTATAACATCACACATATCAAAAAAAAATCTATAACGTAATAAATGAAATGATGCATGACACGACACATATGTTACTACCCACCGTAAAGGTAGTAACATAGACTAGTATCATATACATGTTACTACTCCAAATTATTCCCCACTGTGATTAGTCTCAAGCAAACCCCAACCCCCTGAGCGCGGCGATGGGATGCACAGCGTCGGCCACGCGCCACGCCAAGAAGACGGGGCAGGCCTCCCACCTCTCGACCAAGACGGCGCAGGGCTCGCCCGTGGCCGCGAACACGGTGCAGGTGCGGCGGGGCTGGGGCTCTCACGTGTTCGAGATCCCAGGGTACAGCCAGCACCGCGACCGAGTCGGAGACCTCAACGCCGTAGCGTCGCCCGTGTTCGCCGTCGGAGGATACGACTGGCAGATTTTGTTCTGCCCCGTAGGAATCCTGGATCATGTGAAAGACTATGTGCAAGTGTTCCTACTTCTATGCAGTAAGGACAAGGACGCCAGGGTGAGGGCGTCCTTTCAGCTCAGCCTGGTGAACGTGGCCGGATGCTCGCCGCCGCATACCATGACCAGGACACACGGTTACGATTCCGGCAGTAACTTCTTCTCCGGCTTCCTCGAGTTCATGGGAGGAGCGAGCTGGAGGCGTCGCCTTACCTCCGGGACGACCGCCTCACCATTGAGTGTGTCATCACCATTGCCGAGGACGCCAAGCCGTTTAAGGTGCCGCCGTCCGACATCACGGAGCATCTCGAGAAACTGTTGCGCGGGAAAGAGGGCGCCGACGTAGTTTTCGAGGTCCAAAGGGAAGCTTTTCCTGCCCACAAGGTGGTGCTTGCGATGCGGTCGCCGGTCTTCAAAGCGGAGCTGTATGGCGCGAGGAGAGAAAAGGACACGAGGCATATTACCATTGCTGACATGCAGCCCGCTGTCTTTGAGGGCCTGCTCCATTTTATATACACTGATTCACTGCCCGCCATGGATGATCTTGGCCCAGATGGCTACCAGGAGACTATCAGGCATTTGCTTGTCGCGGCAGATCGGTATGCCATGGAGAGGCTTAAGATTATATGTGAAAGCATCCTCTGTGAGAACATTGATGCCAAGACCGTGGTGACTACATTCGCTTTGGCTTATCAGCATCACTGTGGCAGGTTGAATGATGCTTGCATTCAATTTATTGCCTCTTTGAGTACAGTGGAAACCAATGACCTGATGGCAAGCCAAGGGTATGTTGAGCTCATAGCAAAATGTCCTTTGGCTTTAGTTGAACTGTTGCAGAAGACAATTAGGCTCGTTGAATCAAACTCTTCAGCTCATTTTGGTAGTCTAGTCGCATAAATAGTACTCCTGCTAGCTTGTTACTACTTCTCTAGTGTGTTTTTGTTCGTCGGAAAATTATATCAGGATATAAACAAACTACTGCGCCATCTTGTGTTTTCTCTACTGCTCGTCGAATCTGTTAACATGTCACTACTGCACTAGAACAATCAAATGCAGAAAGCATTAGAAGATCGTTTCCAGGATTAAGACTGCAGCTAAATCATCTCAGCCAAATCGTAATGTTTAGGCCGGCCAGAAATATCTCCTGTGTGTAAACAAAAAGGGATATGCAGCGCACTCCCCATCCTCCATATCCCAAAATGAACAGAAAGCACCTAGATTCAAAACGGCACCAAATGATAAAACTAGCAGCTAAGAGCATCTTCTGTCAGCTTGTGTCGGACGACCTTTGTACACCAAGCTATACTCACTGGTCTTTCACTTGATTAATCGGAATGAGAATGGTCCCAGGATTGGCCTCATCTTCGGTCCACTCGACTGATTTCTTCTCCAGAAACTTCTCAACCTGCGGTCATTCAAGTTCATTAGTAAGTTATATAAGACATACAGTACTATCTACATGCAAAATCAGCTATTCAAATGAATCCTGCGATTTGTAAATTGTTTGACATGACCCACCAGAATGAATTATCTATCAGATTTATAAAGCTCATTCATAACAAAAACAAATAACATATTCACAAGCATTGGCCAAACAAACGTTCCAATAAAGCAGGCATGGAAAGTGAATCATGGGCAGTGCACACACAAACTTCAGGCACACTTCCATTCAATCTCGTTGAAGGCACCACAAAGGATAAGACAGAATATCGCAACCCAGAGGAAAAAAGAAACAAGGATAAGAATTAAGCAGGGTTCCTTAAATCACAAGCATACACCAGCATGGTTCTGAGAATTTTCTACTATTCAATAATAACTAATGTACAACATCTGCACATTAACTGAATACAATTAATATTTCAAGTTCCCCCGTGTTAAACTCGGATTATCTTTATAACTTTATATGACATAATTTTGCAAAATCTGGTCATTGGCTTGATTAATGAGCTTGCAACGAAACACAACTGGAGAAATTTGGAAAAACACAATATGGCCCCAAAATGAAATTAAGCAATCATCTGACGCATTGTATATTAGAGTAAAACACCTAGATGTTAGTATTTTTTTTACTATCAGTACTTTGGATAAAACAGAAGTAGTTCATTGCAGGGATTTATTTCTGGATCATGAAGTAGTTCATTGCAGGGATTTATTTCTGGATCATGAAGTAGTTCATTGCAGGGATTTATTTCTGGATCATGCATGCAGCTAGTGCAAATTCAGAATTAAAACTCAGTTAGCCGGTTATTTTGAACATCACACCTTCCTTCTTCTTTGTCCCATCTTGAAAGTGCCATCGTCAACACCAATAATAACTCTCAAATTCTCAAAAGCTGCAAAATTTGGTAAATCAAATTACTCCTATCAAAAGAAGTCAGAAACTCGAAGGGTCATGTACCGATTTCATTACATGGGATGTTAGCCAACTGCCTAAGATGAAGTCTCAGAAGATTTGCTACGTTTGCTGCATCCTGTGAGCGCAGATCAAGACATAACTCATTTTTGGACTCTTGTCTGCAGCAAGACCAAAAGGTTGATTCTGTCAATTCGGACTCACATATTTCATCATCACAAATTCATATTACACAAATATAATCCAATAACTTTCAGCCCATATGAGAAAAGAAGTGCACTTACTTGGACTTGGTGATCTCAGCAGCAGATTTTTCATCAGATAATCGAGCCATCCTATAATAGTTTTTTCCCTAGAAAGCCCACAGAAAAGTGATTTAGCACTAAAGCTTGAAACACTTTCATCAAATTTTGTTAATCCCTCCAGTAGCTCAGCAATAATTATCCCTTGCCCAAAAAGACAGGTAACACTTACTTCTGTCATAAGATACTCGGCTTCTTTCTTGTTACCCTCCCTAAAAGCATCAACAGCCTGTAATTTTCAGAATAATATCTTCAGTATAGATGAAAAAACAACAACTATATGCACAAAATAAAAAATAACAAGTAAATCATCATCATGGAGACACCCCTGACCTTCCCGTAGTACTGCTTCATCATATCCCAGTGCTGCTTTGCAGCCTTACGATAGTTCTGGTAATCATCCTCATCGCGCACAACTGGTTCTACATGTACCCAAAATACATAAATGATAGTGATGAACATCATAAATGGTTCATAGCATGAAACAAGAATCAGAGACCAGCTGACTTAGAGAGGCTTCATATTCACAGTTTTTAAAAATTACTCCCTCTGTAAAGAAATATAAGAGCATTTAGATCACTACTTTAGTGATCTAAACACTCATATTTGTTTACTGAAGGAGTACTTTTAAAATGATGTTCATGAAGCATACAACACAAACAAAACCATTTGCTGATTATGTATGTCTGACCATATTTCAGCCCGAAAAAGCCATATGACATCAGTACAGAATAAGTATGTTAACTGGTTATGTACTTTAATTATGTCAAATCGAATACATCTGGTAACATCAGTATCAAGCTGCAAAGGTTTTGTAACCTAACAATAACTGGTTCCTTGGAATCATTGTAATATGTTACTAAAGTATAGAATAAGCAAAAAAAATCATATGCAGATGTCATTCCTAAGTCCAAGAATATATCAACTATTTCAAGAACAGGTAGCAAGGAGTAATTGTAGCTTTTCCATCATGCATTGCCGAAGGAGTACGTGTGACCAAAATCCTAATACATACATTCAGTACAAAGATGTGAATGAAAGTAGCATTTTCTTATTCGGGATCTTGCTTTTCATGGTTCTCATCTCTGCAACTCGGGATTTTCGTGAGAGAACCAGATCCAAGTTGGTGAATCATTATGGCCAAGAGCTCAGCATTACTGATAGCTTTAATTTATGCATAGGATAGAGAGAAAATAATATTTTATTACTTTTACATTGCTGAACAGAGCTCTTTAGCATAGTGAGCTGAATTTTTAATGCATGATAGTTGGTTTATCTGTCAGCTTTAAAAGATCTAGAGCTTTGCGTCAACAGTAAATATTGTTATTACATGATTAACTAACAATGTTGATGCAACTTTCTGCCAGGTCTTTTCCTCAAAAAGTACATAATTTAACAAAAAATTACAAAAAAAAGGAGGTCCAAGCATAAACAATATACCTATGCTGCCTAGGATAATTTTCACCGGAAGATCTGTAGAGGGTGGTGAAATGTCCTCAAGAGGTTTTACGACTGGTTTCTGATCTGGAACTCTCCTTCGATTTGCGCCCAATTCATACCGCCTTACTTTTGGTTCCTCCTCAGATCTTTCAGGTGCAGTGAATATTGATTCTAGTAACTCTCCAGGGGTAATCTGTGGTCTTGGGTTAAGTCACCATCCACGCAAAGAGAAATGACGGATGAAGCAAAAAGTCACATTCGTGATGGAACAAAAAGGAATAAACCAGTAACAAAGAGAGGAAAGTACAAACCTAGATGTGTATTGTGATCCTAGGCAACTCCCCATGGAAAAAGAGGATTCTACCGCCATGTCCTGCAAAAGAAATATATTTGGGCTAAATATCAATCAAATCCTTATAACATGTTTACCAAATGAAAGTGCATCCTTGTTCCTAAATATAAGCCTTTTTAGAGATTCCAATACAAACTACATACAGAGCAAAATGAGTGATCTACACTCTAAAATACGTCTATATACATCCGTGTGTAGTCCGTATTGAAATCTCTAAAAGGCTTATATTTAGGGACGGAGGGAGTGGAACATAATTATTTGTCAAAATATCCAGCCTACAGAAGGAACCTTTGCATGCACTAGCATTGGAATGGACCACAAAGTGATAGTATCCAGGGTACTCGACTCGACTACGAACTTCAATCTTACAACTCAACAAAAATGCATCAACACAAGAAAATGATCAAATGATACGGTAAAAGGGAACAACTAAAGCCAGTTTCCAAAATTTCAGTAAGTAATGGCGCAGCAATTCATAACAAACAAGCAGTCCGTCAGAAGATTTCAGCTGAACAGCACAGAGAATTAACAAGCACTATAGAAAGAAAGCTCAATACAAAAACTATGAAGTTCAAACAAAACCATATGGGAGATGCCAAATCAGTAAGAAGGGGAAGGGGGTGAACAAGCTTACTTGTACTGCAATATGCTCATTCTCTGGCCTTTTGCCTAGATCTTTTGTAGAAAATGACATTAATTCCTCCATGCTCTGCATAAAATTGCAGTCAATACCATGCCAAAAAACATACGGTATATGAAGCTGCCTACTATAAAGCCAGAAATATAAACCCTTCTGCCACATTAATGACAATCAGGACCAAACAGAAAGTGCATAATCTTGACAGCAACGATCTATCATTACCTTCTTCATGTCATACCCACAGCTGCCTGCAAAAACAATTCAGCAGTTAGCACATTAAAAATGTGGCTTCAAATAACACTTTTTGGATAAAATGACTTTGCATTGCACAAAAAGTTTACCTAGAACATCACGGATCACTTCCATGTTGAGCTTAAAACCTTCTCCAAGCATAGAAAATAGGAATTCCTCAACATCTCTGTTATTCAAAGTCTCTCTCTTTGGTGCAGAATCAGATTCATCTGTTTTCAAATCATCTCGCATGTACTCTGGCAGTTCAACCTTTATAGGTTTTCCTTTTCCTGGTGCTGTATTGGCAGGAGCTGTAGTAGCTCGGGCAGATCCTTTTCCTAACATGCTGGATACAGTGCCAAATGAAGCACTAGACTTCTGTGACTTCTCACGTGTTCTTGTTTGGCTTGAATTCTCCACAGAGCTTTCTTCAGCTGCTTTCCCGACACAGGAAAGATTCCTTGTTTGGTTTGAGTTGTCCAGAGAATTTTCCTCAACTGCCTTACCAAACTGGGGAAGATTGGTCTCAACGCTCGAGTCAACTTCATCACTCTGGGGCATCGAAAGTTGAAGGTCAGTCAAGAAATCCCCAGCTTTGTTGACATTGCCATTTGCTCTGCAGTATGCATTGGCTATATCTTCAAGTGAAAAGGCACAACTGAAAGCATCAAGCAATGCATTAAGTGCCCTTGTCTCTTCATCACTGGTTGAAGCCAGTGAACTGGAAAGATCCATGGTGAGGACCCTCCTGAAAGAAGAACCAAGTAAAATATATTTGAGCCTGCTCAACAGAAGAATATGAAGTGTATTTCAAATGAACAGGACAAACATTAACTCCAGTGCACATATTTATCGATACACAAAACTGTAGAAGTTCAAAAAAATGGTAAAACTTCAAAAATACATTACACAGTGCAAATTCAATGCACTGCCTGATTCATCTTAGATACTACTTACAAACCATGCAACAGAACATAACAATGGTCAGTTGAGTCTGAGACGCTGTGTTATTTTCGTACTTGGTTATCTCTGTAACCAATGAAGTAATGATTGTCCTTATGGCAGGTAATAGCAAAGTTAATTATATCAAATAGAATGAACCACTAACTGTAACATGTTTGGTGCATAATCATGATTTTGGTACAAAACGTGGGCAACATACTGAAATAGAATAAACTTTATGGTCCTTGAAGAATCTCAGTCTCGGCATTTGAGGTTACAATGTTTTTTCAGAAACCGAATATTCTTCACGCGCTTATAATGGAAATCATAATCCACAGGGATATATCCTACCCAAAGGGTAACAGAGAGAAGTGTTACCACCCGGACTCCTAGAGCCAGCAACAGAAACAACCGGCAGAAATCAAAACGAATCCAAGCAACAAACTAAAACCACCATTGTTACTGCACGTTGACACTCCTTACAACTATAGACGACGGATCAAAGCCAGAACAAAAACCACCAAAATAAATGGCGAATCAGGGTTGCCTGGATAAAACAACAAACAGCTTGCAAGCACAAACCACAAACCTGTTGCAGATTATATACAGAAACAGGGCGAACAAACTTACTAGCATCTCAACAGAAGAATATCAAGAGTGCATTTCAAATGAACAGGAGAAATATGAACTGTAGTGCACATATTTATCAATACAAGAAACAGTAGAAGTTTCAAAACAAATGGTAAAACTCCAAAAATACATTACACAGTGCCAATTCAAATGCACTGTGTGATTCATCTTAGATGCTACTTACAAAAACATGCAATAGAACATAACAATTGTCAGTTGAGTCTGAGATGCTGTGTTGTTTTCTTGCTAGGTTATCTCTGTAAATAATGAAGTACAGATCATCCTTACGGCAGGTAATAGTAAAGCTAATGATATCAAATAGAATGAACCACTAACCGTAATATGTTTGGTGCATAATCATGATATTGGTACAAACTGTGTGTGATAGACTGAAAGAGAATGAACTGTATGGTCCTATAAGAATCTCATAATCTCAGCACAGAAACAACATGAAGGGTCACAACAATAACATGATGGCACGCATTTGATGTTCCAATATTTTTCAGAAACCGGACATTCTTCAGGCGCTTGATGGGAATCATAATTCACAGGGATATATCCTACCGGAAGGGAACAGATAGAAGCGTTGCCACCCGTACTCCTGGAGGTAGCAACAGAAACAACCGGCACAAATCAAAACGAATCCAAGCAACAAACTAAAACCACCACTGCTACCGCGCGATGCCAGTCCTCAGAACCTATAGACGACGGGTCAAAACCACAACAAAACCCACGAAAACAAATGACGAATCAGGGTTGCCTGGGTAAACCAACAAGCAGCTTGCAAGCGCAAAACACAACCCTGTCGCAGATTTGCAGAAATGGGCAGAACAAACTTGCACAGATTGTGAATGACAGTTGTGGAATCAACAATCAGGCGCACACGAGGGGCAAGGGAACACCCCGCACGAGAGAGCCGAACTAATCAATCATCCCGAAACGAGGCGGAGAGATCGAATCGGACAACCTAATCCCCACAACTCGCCCCCGAAAAAAAACGAAGCAAACGAGAGCCAGGAGGACCAAATCGAAGCAGAGACCACCGGCATTGCGGAAAATCGGCCTAGGTCTCGAGGAACATGCTCCGAGAATCTCGTGGAGACGGAAATTTCTACAAGGACACCTACTCCGCGTCCATCAGTTTGAGGGGAAAAAACACACCAAACTGCCGAAATGACGGGCCTAACCGCCGCGGACGAGCACAGGAAAGGGAACCGAGCGCGCAACCGAACTGAAATCGAAGATCGCACAGCGCGGCGCGCGCCGCCGCGAGCAACCAAACGAACCCTAACTCGATCGGGAACGGAAGCACCAACCCTGCCGAACAGGCGAACGGCCCCCGAGGGGAAGGCGAAGCACCGGATGCAGCGACGAGCGCGCGGAAGCAAGGGGCGCGTCAGGGCGGGCGCACGTTCTAGAAGGTTCTGGAGGGAGGGAGGTGCTTACGGGTTTGGGAAGACGGCCGCGCCCCTCTCCGCCTGCCGTCCCGCTGCCCCGCTGCTCTCTCGCCAGTCGCCTCCCCCTTTGGTTTGGTTGGCGTCCACTGTACGCCGTCCCCTGGGGTTTAAAGGAGGGAGAGAGAGAGAGGGTGGGCGTCGCTCCGGTTGGGGTATGACGAGTGGGGCCCGCGCCCGATGCTTCCATTGAAGAGGGAACTCCTCGTGTTACTGGTCCCACGTGCTGTACCTGCCCACCCCATCGCCAGCGCAAGATTTTTTATGCTTTAATTTGAATCGGGCCGTGTGAATTTTCTGCTGTGGTTGAATGTTCGGTATGTAAAAGAGTAAAATATTCTAGTAACATTTGGGACGTGTTTGGTTTAAGTTGTCGCACATTGTCAGTTTGTCACGTCACAAGTTATACCAGTTTGATTGAGTTAGGCCCTGTTTAGTTCCAAATAAATCACCAACTTACAAGTCGAAAAGTGTTAAAAGTGACTTATTTTGCTAAACGGATCCAACTTATAAGTCATCCCAACTTATAAATTATAAGTTGCTCCATCCCAACTTAAAACTTATAAGTCATCCTTTTTATATGGGTCCCATCACCTTTACATTAAAAAACAAGGTGAAATGATGTGGTCAGGTGACTTATAAGTCAGATGACAATCAAACAGACGTGACTTATAAGTCACTGATTTTAAGTCACCTGACTTATGAGTCAGGTGACTTTATTGAAACCAAACACACCCTTGTCTTCTTGCCACACTTGTGGCAATATTTTATTTATGTCACATCACAAGTTAGACCACGCATTACATCCAACAAGAGCGAGATGCAGCGGCCTTGCTCGTGCTATACACATCGGCACTGGACACCGTTTCACTTGATGTACTGTTTCTAGGAGCCGCACGGGTTGGGTAGGAAATTTTGGTCTTCGTCGTTGCCATTAGACCACCTGTCACATGCTGGACCGAAGAAATATCTCGGTTTTTTGTTTGTACCGTCACCAAAAAACACCTCCCCGGGAACTCCCGTTACCTTCCTCACAAAGAAACCTCACGTCTTCCTCTTCCTCGCCGCAACCACTACTTCCAATTCTCTGCCACTGCAACCATCTCCCAAAAGCGTTGCCTCTTTACGATGTTGTGCCATCGCACCACCTCCACTCGTGATGTTTTGCTCCAGCCTCCTCCTTCTCTATCTCCGCGTCGAGCTCGGCGAAGAACGCGTCGGACGCCGTCTGCTCCTGTCGGAGAACTATCGGTTGGCCTCCACATAGGCCTCATCCTGGATGGCCTGCTACTCTACCATCTCTATGGCTTGGGCTATGGCGAATTCCGCCTCTGCCATGTTGAACCCCGAAGCAGGCTGCTCCGCTTGGTCCTCCTCCAGATCCGCCACCTCCATCATCTCCGGCGACTGCTCTCCCTCCTTCTTCATCGGCTGCTGCTTCTCCTCCTCCGGCTCCGGCGAGTCCGGAGGCAACCTGGCAGCAATGCGGGCGACGTGCCTTGCCTAGATCTCCTCTGCGATCTGCCTTCGGCGTGAGCATGGCGTACATGGTGATCTTCCGCCAAACCATGGCGATGCCGGAGAGCATGGGATAGCGGTGGGGGGAGGTGGACGGGCTCGGGTGGCGGCCCGGAGAGGGAGAAGGTGTAACGCCCCGTGACCGATGTGCCAGGTGTCGTCCAGTTATTCGCTGTTGTTGCTTTGTCATTGCTTGCGTGTCATGCATTGCATATCATGTCTTTATGTGCATTTCATTTGCATACGTGTTCGTCTCATGCATCCGAGCATTTTCCCTGTTGTCCGTTTTGCATTCCGGCGCTCCGTTCTCCTCCGGTGGTCATTTCTACCTTCTTATTGTGTGTGGGGATTAAACATTTCCGGATTGGACCGAGACTTTCCAAGCGGCCCTGGTTTACTACCGGTAGACCGCCTGTCAAGTTTCGTACCATTTGGACTTCGTTTGATACTCCAACGGTTAACCGAGGGACCGAGAAGGCCTCGTGTGTGTTGCAGCCCAACAGCCCTCCAATTTGGCCCAAAACCCACCTAAACCCTCTCCATCGTCTAGAGCGTTCGATCACGATCGCGTGGCCGCAAACCACACCACATTTGGACTCTCCTAGCTCCCTCTACCTATAAATATGTGGCCATCCCCAAAATTCTCGCGGATGAAACCCTAACCTTCTTCTCCATCGCGCCGCCGGACACATCCCACCGCGCCCGGACATGTCCGTTTCGTCCCGCCGCTGCGTCCAGCCAACCTGCGCGCGACACGTGGCCCCGCCAGTCCCTCCGCCGCCGCGGCCCGCGAGGCCCACGGCCGGCCCGCCTGGCCCGCGCATCTCCGCCGCCCGCGCCCGTTCGCAACCGCCGCCGCCCGAGCGCCGCTGCTCTCGCCGCCGGCCGCCGCCTCCACCATGCAGCGCCGCGCGCCGCCCGCCGGATCCGCCGCCGCCGCACTCGCGCGCCCCGTGCGCCGTCCTTTCCCGCCGCCTACAGCGCGCCGCGCCGCCGCCGCCTCACCGGTCCAGCGCCACCGTGCCGACTCGCCGCAGCCGACCATCGCCGGCGAACGCGCCGCACGCCGCCCCCTCTTCACCGGCGCCGCCCCCGCGCCATGCCCGCAAGGACCTTCCCCGACCCCCACCGCGGTCGCCCCGGCGTCTCACGGTTGGATCCGCCATTCCGGCGATCGCTGGAGTTCAAGCCCGCCTCGCCGGAGTCCGTACCTCGTCGGAGAAGAGGGTGGACCAGATCCACCGGGATCCCATCCAAACATGTCCCATCTCGGATCTGCACCGCCCCGTCCCGGATCCCTCCGTCCCGCGTTGACTTTCGCGGAGGTGATAAATTCGTCTAAGTCCTGATATTCCCAGATTCACATGCCTATGTTCATCATGCCGCAACTTTGCATCCGTAGCTCCGTTTTTGGCATATAGCATACCAAAATGTTCCCCTCAGAGAGTACATCATTTCATTCCATTGCATCATTTTCATTTGAGTTCATCTTGATGCCCGAAATGCTGTTAGAAGAGTGCTACTTGAGATAATTGTCAGATCTGCTGCTCCATTTAGTTATTTGTCATTTTTGCCATGATTATTGTGTGCATGATATGCCCATGAGCTCTACATATGTTTTGTTAAGGGTTTTGCCATCTTTTCATAAGTGCAACCCATGTATTTTTGTGGTGTTTGTGGTGACTAGCACAAGCTTGCCAAGTGAGGCACTTGGTAATTCTGATTTCAGGGACTTAGCATTTCCACTAAGTCCTTGACCTGTTTATCTCATGATGCCATATGTTCATGTTGTTTCCGAGCGATCCGTGCCTCTTTTGAGGATGATCGGTAAGGATGTTTTATTAATCTTGTAGTGCTCTATCCAGCCATGTCTTTGTTTGAAATTTTGGAGCACCCTAGCTTGAGTCAATCGACCTCTACTTTTGCTACTTCGTGAATCTGGGCAGATTGTCAACTTGTTTGCAATTTTGCCGATGATGTTGTAGTTGATCCGTGCATGCTATGCTATTGTTCTTGCCATGTCTAGCTTGCATTTTGTGTATTCTTGATAGATGTATGCTTAGCTTTTCATGACTTGCTCCGTAGTGAGTGCATCGCGCTCGTAAACATGCCTACTTGAGTTATGTTTCAGCATGTGCCAGTTTTCACTAAGTCTGAAAACTGATTATGCTTTTGCTATGTTCACATGCTTGTTAATATATTTTTCTGATCCCTTTTGGCTCAAGGTCACTAAGGGATTTTTGTTAAGCTTTTTGAGAAGCTCCATGCCATGTTTTACTTTGCCATGTTCAGGTCCTGTAGCATGTAGTTTTGTTGCTCCGAAGAGTGCTACCTGATCTGAAATTTCAGACAAGTGTTAATTTCACTAAGTCTGAGATCTGTTTACCATATGCATTTTTGCCATGCTTGTTTGAACCTGTTAATGGATGATTTGGCCGTAGCTCAGTGCTAGACTTTTGTTAAGCATCTTGAATGCATTCCTGCCATGTATTTTGTTGCCATGTTTGGGTGCTGTAGCATGTTCATCTCATTGCATTTAGATGGCTACTTGCTGTATATCGCAGTCCGGTGTCATATTTGAATCGCTTGCCATTTCCAAACCGTAACTCCGATTCCGGTGATCTTTATGTCGTTTTCAAGCGATTTCATCTCACCTTTCCAGTGGCACACTTGGATTTCCATGTTGAGGCCAGGTTCATTCTTTCCTTGTCAAATCATGCATATGCATCGCATACTCCATCCCGCATATCATATCATGTTCATGTGTTGATTGTTTACTATGTTGTGTGCTTCTTTCCGGTGTTGCTTCTTCGGATTGGTTCCGATAACGTCGCATTTGTGAGGATTCGTTTGTCTACGTCTGTTTGTCTTCTTCATGGACTCGTTCTTCTTCCTTGCGGGATCTCAGGCAAGATGATCATACCCTCGAAATCACTTCTATTTTTGCTTGCTAGATGCTCGCTCTTTTGCTATGCCTATGCTGCGATACCTACCACTTGCTTATCATGCCACCCATATTGTTGAACCAAGCCTCTAACCCACCTTGTCCTAGCAAACCGTTGTTTGGCTATGTTACCGCTTTGCTCAGCCCCTCTTATAGCGTTGTTAGTTGCAGGTGAAGATTGAAGTTTTGTTCCTTGTTGGAACATGGAGATGTTGTTCCTCGTTGGAACATGTTTACTTGTTGGGATATCACAATATATCTTATTTAATTAATGCATCTATATACTTGGTAAAGGGTGGAAGGCTCGGCCTTATGCCTGGTGTTTTGTTCCACTCTTGCCGCCCTAGTTTCCGTCATATCGGTGTTATGTTCCCGGATTTTGCATTCCTTACGCGGTTGGGTTATAATGGGAACCCCTTGACAGTTCGCTTTGAATAAAACTCCTCCAGCAAGGCCCAACCTTGGTTTTACCATTCACCACCTAGCCTTTTTCCCTTGGGAGTCGCGCATCCCGAGGGTCATCTTATTTTAACCCCCCACCCCCCCCGGGGCCAGTGCTTGTCTAAGTGTTGGTCCGAACTGAGTAGACTGCGGGGCCACCTCGGGGAAACTTGACGGCTGGTTTTACTCGTAGGATGTCTCATCCGGTGTTGCCCTGAGAACAAGATATGTGCAGCTCCCATCAGGATGTCAGCGCATCGGGCGGCTTTGCTGGACTTGTTTTACCATTGTCGAGGATGTCTTGAAGAACCAGGATACCGAGTCTGATCGGAATGTCTCGGGAGGAGGTATATTCCTTCGTTGACCGTGAGAGCTTATCATGGGCTAAGTTGGGACACCCCTGCAGGGATTTGAACTTTCGAAAGCCATGCCTGCGGTTATGGGCAGATGGGAATTTGTTAATGTCCGGTTGTAAAAAACCTGAAGTTGACCTTAATTAAAATGAATCAACCGCGTGTGTAACCATGATGGTCTCTTTCCGGCGGAGTCCGGGAAGTGAACACGGTTGTTGGAGTTATGCTTGACGTAGGTTGTTTTAGGATCACTTCTTGATCATACTTTCTCGAACGTGCTTTGCCTTATCTTCTCGCTCTCATTTGCGTATGTTAACCACCATATATGCTAGTCGCTTGCTGCAGCTCCACCTCATACTTTTACCTTACCCATAAGCTTAAATAGTCTTGATCGCGAGGGTGCGAGATTGTTGAGTCCCTGTGGCTCACAGATACTTCCAAAACCAGCTTGCAGGTGCCGATGAGTCCATGCAGGTGACGCAACCCAGCTCAAGGAGGAGCTCGATGAAGATCTTGTCCTTTATGTTATTCCGTTTCCAGTTGATCAGTAGTGGATCCCAGTTGGGGTCGATCGGGGACCGTGTCGCATTTGGGGTTCTTCTTTTATTTTGGTTCCTGTAAGTGCATCTAGTGCCACCCCTAGTTGGTTTTGGAGTATTGACGACAAACCTAGTTGAGGGACTAATGTGTTTGTGAGAATTGCGTGATAACACAGGTAGAAGTCCCTCATTGATTCGGTTTTCCTACCAGAGATGACCCCTAAAAATGTATGAAGACATTGAAGTCAAAGGTGGTATATGAAGATATTCACATTGAAGACTATGACAAGAGAAGACACCGCATGAAGCCTATGGAGCTCGAAGACTTAGATATTTCGTAGTTCTTCTTCATTTGTGTTGAGTCATAGGAACCACCGTACTGTTAAGTGGGATCCAAGAGAACCAGTCAGAATGACTGAAGTGATGCCTAACCAAAAACCTATGTCTTCGAGTGAAGACTATGAGAGCGAATCTTGTCCAGAGTCGGACAAGTCAGCTTTACTTGTAGCCCAAGTAAAGTTGCCGTGTGAGTTTGAAATCTGACCGTTGGAACACGTGGCAGTTCCTTAGTGACCCAGGGTCATTTCGGACAAATCAGGTCGGGTTGCCAAGTGGCTATAAATCGCCCACCCCCTACAACCATAAACGGTTGGCTGCTCAGATTGAGAATACGACTTTTGTCATTTGAGAGCAACCCACCTCGAAGCCTTTGAGAAAGATAATTCCTTGCGAGGAAAAAGCCCTAACCACCCAGAGCCAAAGAGAATTAGGCATCACTTAAGTCTTCTTGTCTGAGTGATCTGAAGACTTATTACACTTGAGGACTGTGCATCCTCCAGCCGGTTAGGCGTCGCGTTCTAAGCATCCAAGAGACATTGTGGATTGCCGGTGAACGAAGTCTGTGAAGGTTTGGGAGTCTACCTTGAAGACTTACTAGAGTGATTGGGCGAGGTCTGTGTGACCTTAGCTCAAGGGGAATACGGTGAGGACTGGGTGTCCTGAGCTGCGTGTTCAGGACTGGGTGTCCGGGACTGTGTGTCCTAAGGTTTAAATACCTAGCCACCCTAACCAGACGTACAGTTGTCACAGCAATTGGAACTGGTCCAACAAATCATTGTCTTCAGAGATTCACTGGTTTCATCCTTTCCTTCCCTTTACTTACTGATTACTCCTTATGAAGTCATTGTATGATTGCCTTATCTTTTGTCTTCACTGGGTGACTACTTGTTCTGATTGGCTTCATAATATCTTCCTACCTGATCCTTACTACCTAGCTGCTATCAGTCATTGTGCTTTCACTTCATTGAATACCTGACTATGGTTTGCCTAGTGTAGTCTACCTTCCGCTGCATGGTAATAGGCTTATGTCTATCGTTAGTCTTCAAAACTTCCACGTTTTGAAGACTTCCATAAAAATCGCCTATTCACCCCCCCCTCTAGTCAATATAACGCACTTTCAATTGATATCAGAGCAAGGTGCTCCCTTGTTCTGTGTGATTCGATTTAACCACCTGGAGTTTTAGCTATGTCGACTGCAGGGATAATTAAAGTCTCTGCTGCATGCCCCGTCTTCGATGGAACTGAATATCCCTACTGGAAGAATAAGATGTGCATGCATCTTGAAGCCATTGACGTCGACCTATGGTATGTCGTCAAGAACAGCGTTCCCAAGGCTGGAGAAGGTGTCACTGATGCTGATGTCAAGAAGTTCGTTCAACTGGACTCTACTGCCAAGAATATCATCTGTGGTCATCTGACTAAAGGATAGTATGGCCGTGTGAGTGCTTTGGAAACATCTAAGCTGGTCTGGGACTGGCTCTCCAAGGTCAATGAAGGCGTCTCAACCCAGAGAGATCAAAGAATCAGCGTCCTTCGCAACCTCTTCAACCGCTTCAAGCGAAATGACAATGAGAACGTCCAGCTCACATTTGACCGACTCACTGACATCACAAATGAGCTTCAAGCCCTCGGCGCTACTCAGATCACCAAGCATGAAGTCGTCAAGACACTACTGAGATCACTTGACAGTTCGTTTGACACCCTAGCCCCGATGATTCAAGAACATCCTGATTTCAAGACACTCGAGCCATATGACATACTTGAGAGGCTCAACACGCATGAGTTTCAGCTTTCTGAAAAAAGAGATAACTACGGTCCAAACTATGGGTGAACTCGTGCCTTAAAGGCAAAAGCTGTCTCCTCATCTGAAGAAGAATCTGACAGCAGTTCTGATGATCCTGAAGACATTGGAAGGGAACTTGCTATGCTTGTGAAGAAGTTCCAAAAATTCACCAAGAATAAAGGTTCAGAAAGTCTTCACGATCAAGCTCAAGGAATGATGAAGCTTCTGCTCATGACTACAAGAAGAAAACATGCCACAAGTGCAAGAAAACTGGACACTTCATCTCTGAGTGTCCGCAGTGGGACAATGAGTACAGAAAGAAGAAGAAGAGCAAGGAATATGACTCTGACGACAAGAAGAAGAAGAAATACTCAAAGTCTTCTTCCAAGTCTTCCTCAAAGTCTTCATCACACAAGAAGAGCTCATCTGGCAAGGCACGTGCGTTTGTTGGCAAGGAAATGTATTCAGAGGAGGAGTCTGCTTCTGAGGAGGCGAAGGTGGAGTCTGAGGAGGAGTCCGACTCTGGCATTGCAAGTCTGGCTACGGCATACGTTGCAAAGTCTATCTGCAACACTGAAGACAATGACTTCATCACCGACACCGATGCAAATGACAAGGACTACTCCGCTCCTACCTACTGCTTCATGGCACGCGGTGCCAAGGTAAACACACGCACTACTCACTATCAAACATCTAGTGACGATGACTCTGATTGTGGTTCAAAATCCAGCTACAAAACACTTGCTAAAATTGCAACTGAACAACAGAAAGCAATGGAACATATTCAAAAACTGTTAGACAGAAGCGATGATCTGTTGGGTGCTGAAATGACTCGATCTGAATCCTTAATTGAAGACATAAAAAATCTTCACGTTAAGTCTCAGGAACTTGAAAGTCGTCATGAAACTCTCTCAACAACTCATGAGAAGCTTTCCTATGATTATCTTCAAAGGAAGCAAGATCTTGAGAAATTGAGAGCGGCTCATGAAGATCTTCAAAGGGAAAACGAGTCACTTCGCGCCAAACAGATCAGTTCCGCTCAGGAAGGATTTGAACCACCATGTCTTAAATGCATTGAGCGTGATAATGCTGCTTCTGTTGCTGAATGTTCTACTGCTGCTACTGTTGCAATATCTTCAACTATTGATGTGGTAACTAACCCCTCTGCTGAGGATACCACTGCTATTGCTGATGAGAATGCTAGATTGAAGACATTTCTTGAAACAGGGATGTACAAAAGTCTTAAAGGGCATCAGACACTATGTGATGTCCTTAAAAAGCAGATACTGAACCGAAACCCTAGGAAAGAGGGTGTTGGGTTCGTAAGGAAAATGAATGCTGATGGCTCTTACTGGAAGCCTGAGCAGTACCCCAAAACCACATGAGTTGCCGCAAAGGAACCTTCAGCTGATCCATCCAATATATCTGGCTTCACTTGTGCTAACCCCATTATCATCGATGAATCTCTTGATGCAAACTATAAACTGTTTAAGAATCAGAATGGTGAAGTGTTTGCCAGGTACATTGGTACTAACTGCAGGAATGGACCGCCTATGAAGAAGATCTGGGTTCTGAAAAGGTGTCTGGAGAATCTTCCTGTGAATGTCATCATGACACCTCACTTGAAGAAGACAAACCTCAGTCCAAAGGCTTCATACGGTCCAAAGGCTTCATACAGACAGATGACTCACCTGAGTCGGACTAAGCAAATGTTTTGCAGGGAAACCATACTCAGGCATATGAATATGAGACTGGTTCATCAAACCGTCATGTTCATAAGACCAAGAACTATTCTGCTTATTCTTATGAGTACTATTGTCCGCTTGCAAGACTGTTTGCTAGGGCTCCAAAGCCAAAATTCTCATATGTTGCACTTAGACTTATTGCTTCTAAGCCACCCTTGAAGATGTGGGTGGCTAAGAAAGCTTAACTCTCTTTTGCAGGGAAAGGTCTCCAGCAGAAAACCAAAATCGTCTGACGCTATTGCTGGGGACCTTAAACATCTTGTAGGGCGCAAGATCAAATGCCCGAATGGCATTACTATGTACTTCGTTCCTGAATCGCATGCCACTCTCCCTATTAGTCCTAATCTGGATCTAAGTTTTTATAACCCACTGGCTCGTCAAATGTTTTTTGCTTCACAGTTCTCTTCGTGAAGCCTATCCCCCTAACTGCACTGTAGGGTACGACACCAGCGTCTTCAGAATGGATTATTGACAGTGGGTGTACAAATCACATGACTGGCAAAAGAAGCCTTCTTATGGACTCAACCTTACGTCCATCCGACAAGAGCCACATCACATTTGCTGACACTAGTAAAAGTAAGGTATTGGGTCTAGGTAGAGTTGCAATCTCAAGGGATCAACACATGGATAAAGTCATGCTTGTTGAATCCCTTGGCTTCAACTTAATGTCTGTCTCAATGCTTTGCGATTTAAACATTATCGTAATATTTGGAAAATATCACTGTCTTGTTCTAATGGAATCTGACAAGTCTCTAGTATTTGAAGGGTATCGAAAAGATGATTTGTACGTGGTAGATTTCTCAGCAGGGCCATAGCTCGCCATATGTCTTCTAGCAAAAGCTTCAGAATGATGGCTCTGCCATCGGAGGCTTGGGCATGCTGGCATGAGGAACCTCCACACTGTTGCAAAGAAGAAGCATGTCATAGGCATTGAGGGCGTCAAGTTCAAGAAAGATCACTTATGCGGTGCCTGTGAAGCAGGAAAGATGACGAGAGCCAAACATCCCTCGAAGACAATCATGACCACTACTCGACCCTTTGAACTGCTTCACATGGATCTTTTCGGTCCCACTCATTACTCAACTCTTACTACTACTGCTTGTCTCTATGGCTTCGTCATTGTTGATGATTACTCTAGATATACTTGGGTGCACATAATTCTTTTCAAGACTGAAGTGCAGGATGTCTTCAGACGCTTCGTCAATCGAGCAATGAACAATTATGGCGCCAAGATAAAGCACATAAGAAGTGACAATGGCACTGAATTCAAGAACACTGGCCTTGATACATATCTTGATACCTTGGGCATCACACATGAATTCTCGGCCTCGTACACGCCACAGCAGAATGGCGTTGTCGAACGCAAGAACAGAACACTCATTGAGATGGCCAGAACGATGCTAGATGAATACAAGACTCCAAGAAAATTCTGGCCTGAAGCCATTGATACTGCATGCCATACAATCAATCATGTTTATCTTCACAAGCTTCTGAACAAGACATCTTATGAGCTCCTTACTAGCAAGAAGCCAAATGTCAGTTACTTCAGAGTATTTGGCGCCAGGTGCTGGATCAAGGACCCACATCACACCTCAAAGTTTGCACCAAAAGCACATGAGGGTTTTATGCTTGGATATGGAAAGGATTCGCACTCCTATAGAGTCTTCAATCTCTTTCATTACAAAGTGGTTGAAACAGTGGATGTGCGGTTCGATGAGACCAATGGTTCACAAAGAGAGCAACTGCCAAATGTGCTAGATGAAGTTCCATCCAGTGAATCAATCAAGCTAATGGGAACTGGAGAAATTATACCTTCTGAAGTTTATCCTAAAGAAGAACTTATCATCTCAGCACCTGATCAACATGAAGACAATGCTCAGCCTGAAGACATTCCCTCTAACAACGACAATGATCAGCAAGAGCAAAATCTTCGCCCTATACATCCTCGTGTTGCCAATGAAGTGCAGATTGAAAGAATAATTGACAGCATCAATGCACCCGGTCCACTCACTCGTTCAAAGGCAACTCAGCTGGCAAATTTCTGTGGGCACTTCTCATTCGTCTCAATAACAGAACCCAAGAAAGTTGAAGAAGCCTTCATGGAACCTGAATGGATTCAAGCTATGCAAGAAGAGCTTCAACAGTTTGAGCTGAATAATGTATGGGAACTGGTTAAGCGTCCTGATCCACGGAAGCACAATATAATAGGCACCAAATGGATATACCGCAACAAGCAAGATGAGCATGGTCAAGTTGTCAGAAACAAAGCTCGTCTCGTTGCTCAAGGATATACTCAAGTGGAAGGCATTGACTTCGATGAAACATTTGCTCCTGTGGCTAGACTTGAAGCCATAGGTATACTGCTGGCCTATGCAAATCATCATAGCATACTTCTATATCAAATGGATGTGAAGAGTGCCTTTCTCAATGGCAAGATTGAAGAAGTGTATGTTGCACAACCGCCTAGCTTTGAAGATCCAAAACATCTTGACATGGTATACAAGCTCAAAAAGGCACTGTATGGCCTCAAACAAGCCCCTCGGGCCTGGTATGACACACTCAAATACTTCCTCAAGAGCAAAGGCTTCATACCTGGCTCCCTAGACCCCACTCTCTTCACGAAGACATATGATGGTGAACTGTTTGTGTGCCAAATATATGTGGATGACATTATCTTCGGTTGCACCAATCAGAAGTAAAGTGAAGAGTTTGGATGTATGATGCAAGAGCAATATCAGATGTCCATGATGGGAGAGCTGAAGTTCTTCCTCGGTCTTCAAATACGACAACAACGCAACGACATCTTCATATCTCAAGAAAAGTATCTCAAAGATTGCCTGAAGAAGTTTGGTATGCAAGACTGCAAAGGCTTCACAACACCAATGCCAGCCAAACATCATCTGGGTCCTGACAACAATGGTACAGAGTTCGATCAAAAGGTATATCGCTCCATGATTGGTTCGTTACTTTATCTATGTGCATCTAGGCCAGATATTATGCTTAGTGTTTGCATGTGTGCTCGATTTCAAGCGGCACCAAAGGAGTCGCATCACTTACCTGTGAAGCGAAATCTTCGATATATGGCTCACACCCCAACTCTAGGATTATGGTATCCAAAGGGCTCAGAGTTTGATCTGGTTGGATTCTCGGATGCTGATTATGCTGGTGACAAAGTTGATCGCAAGTCTACATCAGGCACATGTCACTTTCTGGGACGATCACTTGTATGTTGGTCTTCAAAGAAGCAGAACTGTGTATCTCTCTCCACTGCTGAATCTGAATACATTGCTGCTGGATCTTGCTACGCTCAGCTTCTGTGGATGAAGCAAACACTCAAGGACTATGGCATTCATCTGAAGCAAGTGCCACTTTACTGCGACAACGAAAGCGCTATCAATATTGCCAACAACCCAGTTCAGCACTCGAAGACAAAGCAGATTGAAATTCGTCATCACTTTCTCAGAGATCATGTTGTGAAGGAAGATATTGATATCATACACGTCAACACTGAAGAGCAATTGGCAGATATCTTCACCAAGCCCTTGGATGAGAAGAGATTTTGCAAGTTACGGTGTGAGCTAAATATCCTGGAATCCTCAAATGTCCTGTGATCAGGCACACATCCTAACCCTTATGCATATTGATGACTTAGATGTGCAACACACAAAGTAAAGTATATCTTCAATCAATGAAGACATACATTCTAAGTGTGAATACATTAATGTGGAATTTGACTTTGGAGCGCCACGATAATTGTGCGCCGTGTCTGGGTCTAATACTTCCTATACGGTGGGTAACGCCACCACCAAACGTTCTAGTTTGAAGTGTTTCACTCATGGCGTTACCTTGCAATGTCTTCACATTTGGTTTGGCTTCAATCTCAACATGTCTTCATGATTATCTTCACTGTGTTGATTATATATATATATACTAGTGTTCTGTCCTCAACAACATTCACTTATAGCTATGTCTTCTTGTTGAATCTTTTGAACTAAGTGAATGTGATCGGACCCTAACCTCTCTAGGCTTTCTATCTCAAATTCTATCTCTCCAAATCATATGCATTCTATTGAAACTGTCGAATGTCTTCTCTGTGTCCTTGTCAGCAGAAGATACAGAGACAACCATTAAGTCCGTTTTCAATGCTCATTCCTCCACTTGAAACCCGGAGAAGTAGTAACGACCACCCGACAATCCAGGCGTGCGTGGGACGTGGAACAAACCCCAAACTTCCGCATGATGGCCACGTGTTCCTCAGATGCGAATCGCCAGGGGCACCTATGTAATAACGCAGTGCCGCCCCTGTACCTATAAATACACACTTCACAGCGGTCATTATCTCTTCTTCCACTCTCGCACGAACCCTAGCACCACCGCTAGCCCTCGACGACACCGGCGATGAAGCGCTTCGCTGCCGCAACCTCTGCGACGTCGTCTTCACGCCGACCGCGGACATCGTCCTCTCCGCCATCGCTGTAGGTGTCCTCCATCGCCAAGTTAGGGCACGGAAGATCGAACTGCTCGGCCTCATCTTCCACTCCGTCTAGCAGTTCTTAGTGTGGTAAATAAAACTTCCTTTTCACAGCACCGTTGATCCTATGGATTTGTCACTTTCTACCACAAGCAGTTTCTGTTCACACAAGTTAGATCTCGTTCATACTGCATCTCGTAACATGCCTAGTATATTCACTTATGCTTCACAAAGTAGTTAGATTCCTCACTAATACTGATATGTGGATTCGTATAAATCTAGAACCAACTCCTTATCTATGAGTGAATGTCTTCGCACGATGAGGTCAATGTCTTCTAAACTGATTTATCTTCAAAATCTTCTGAGAATGCATATGACCTCTTCCCCTTCCCTCGCACCTTAATGCTGTCACGGGTACATGTCCGTGGGAGAATCCTTTGGTTCTCATAGTCTGCATTCATTTGCAGAATTCTTGCAGCATCACATAAACTCTCCCGAAGCCAGTTCCTGTTGGTCCAGCAAGAGAAAACCTTTGAAGCCTTTGAACGTTTTGAAGCCTTTCAAGTTAAAATTCATGGCTTCAGAGAAAGCTGCAAGGAAGGGAGGCAGACAACGTCGTGGTGGAACATCCAGAGATCTGCCTGATGACCTCTCAGAACTTTACAAGACAGATCCTGAAGAGGATTATAGTCAGCGCAAGACCCGAATCCAGTGGATTCGAAGATATTTGGCAGAACAATGGTTCAAATACCGGTTTGTGACCCAGGAATATGCTGAGAAATGTGCCATCAAGAGACCGTGGGGAGACATCCTATGCAAGAATCTTCTACCCAGGTCTAGAGATGAAGCCATTGCTCAAGGCTTCTATCCCTATATGGTCCGTGGGCCACAGCCTGCTGATGCAGACCCATCGTCACTTCTATGGTATCGTGACGACAATCTGTTCAAGCGCAACTTCCAGTTTGCCCAGAACTCAGCGAAGCAGAACAAGAAGACTTTGGGATTAGACTTCAACCCTGGTCCCTCAGCACCAAGGGCAGATGGCACACGAGATGCAGAACCCAATGTCATCGACCCCTTCTACAACCTTGCAGGCCTCATCACCCACATCTTGGTTCAAGGAACTGCAGTGAATGAGCCTGCAGCTGACGCTGACTCAGATGAAGCGCCTGCAATGCCAACGCCTCAGTAGTTGAAGAAGCCTAAAGCTTCAAAGCCTGCCCCTTCACCAAAAATCTCACGGGCAAGGCCACTAGCAACTGCACCTCCTGAAGACAGTGTGCAGTCTGAAGACTTTTCACACATCTCCAAGCCCCAGAAGAGCAAGATGCCTCTGCCACACACTGGCCAAGGGCTCACAGCTGCTGCCATTCTGCGCAATGATGACATTGATCTATCAAGTGACGAAGATCTCACAGATGACGCTCTCGAGCAACTCATCAAGAGCAAAGAAGAGGCAGAAATCTTCAATGATCTGCCGCTCTTTGATGTCACAATCATTCACAACTTCATTGATGAATGGTTTGACACACCAAACATCAGCTTTGATGATCTGCAGCTACCAATTGGCCTCAGTGTCGCCTTCCATGACGCCATTGCTTCAGAACTAGACATCGCCCAGCGAGTTGTTGAATTGAAGCAGAAAATTGACTATGAAAAGGCTCAGTTCAAGAAGCATATGGCCAAGCTCAGCGTGTAAGATGTGAAGAACTTCAAGATCATGATGCACGAGCTCAAGGAAGCCTTTCTGAAGAAACATGCAGAAGCTCAGGGTTCGCGTGAGTGCATGAAGACTCTGGCTGACAGATGTGTGCAAGCCTACAATGAGGCTGAGAAGCGCAAGGCACTTGGGCGTCCTGGCATCGACCCCAGGATGGCCGCAAAGAAGAAGAAGAAGCCTGTTACGGCTGAACCCGATGCACCAAGGCAGGAAGTAGTTCCAATTGTCTTCCCAACAAGAATGACTGGCTCGAAGCCAAAAAGCCGGTCAACAGCTTCAGAGCTCAAGAAGATGAGAACTGCTGAGGCTGAAGCGAGGAAAAGGAAATATCTTGAAGCCTCTCCTACTGCCCCCTCCAAGAAAAAGAGAAAGACCAACAAAGATCGGGCTGCTCCCACAGAGCCCTTGGTTGTTGAACCCATTTCCATGGTTCACCCCGACGCCAATCCACAAGAACGCCAACTGACCATCCATGTGCCTGCTTTCACAGAGGCTCATGGAGCTGAAGACATTCCAGCAGCTGATCCCGTCGCTGCTGAAGACATTGGTCAACATGACAATGTAGAAGATGGTGCAGTCCTTCCTCAGTTCGAGAACAGCGAGCTCATCAGCATTGGTCGTCCTCTAACGCCAATCGCTCAGGATGCTTCAAGGGCGGATCGCCCACAAGAGGAAGAAGACAATGAGGCCCAGCCAACTCCATCTGCACATGCGTCGCCTGCATTGCGCCGGCTTCGCAAAGGTCCAAGGCCTCAAGTCTCTGCTGAAGACATTCCGGCTGCATCAGCCTCGAAAGAAGAAGCACCACAAGTTCCCAACCCCCTGTCCCATCAAGAAGTAGTTCTCGAGGAGAACGTGCCCTCCAGCTCGTCAAGTGGAGGATGAAAATCTTGAGGCTGCCACAACCACCAATGACGCTAATGTGGAGCCCTCCCCACCAAAAGCATCAGAAGACAGTGAAGCCACTGATCCTGACACTTCTGTTCCTGAGTCTGCTGCCGGTCCTCAGTTCGACTATCATGTTGAGCACAGGCCTCAGGTCCAGAAGCCAATCCCAAGATTGCCAAGGTTCCCGGGTCCTGCATCAGCACCTGGCTCCTTCAATATCAATGGCTTCAGAGCAGACAACACATTCTTCAAAAGCTCCAGGAACCCCTACTCAAGGGAAAGGATATCATCTGATCAGTTCTGGAGCTATCCTCAGCGAAGCTATTACTCATGCATTCTCTACAACCAAGGTCGCATCTTCCCACACAAGCGCCTTGACATTGAAGCTATAGCTGGTCTGCCCTGTCTGGAAGAAGCTTTGGATTGCTTCAAGGAAGTTGGTCTACTGCCATTTGTTACTGACCAAGAGCATTGGAATGAAGAGCTGCTCCTCCAATTCTATGCCACACTTCACATTCAAGGGGATAGCAGAGATCCGGAGACTTGGGTCCTGGAGTGGATGACTAGAAATGTTCATCACGAAGCAAAAGTCTTTAACATCATTGAGCTCACTGGCTTGCCCACTCCTGGTGATCTCTTCGAGCATGGCCGTCAGCTGCATAGTGAAGCTATTGAGAGCATCTTCAAGAAGCCTGAACCTAATATGAGTCAGATGCTCAGCATGATGAAGCCATTGCCCCAAGATGCTGCTTATACCACGGAGTTCTTCGTTGAAGACCTTGAGTATCTGCCAAGAACCATCTATCACATTCTCAGGCGGACTCTCTGGCCCATCAAAGGGCGCTCTCCACATGCCAAGCTTGAGGGTGCAATGAAGACATTGGTCTTCTATGTTCTTCATGGAAAACGCTTCAATGTACAGGATTTATTCATTCGCCAACTTGCTGCATTAGGCACTGATCTGTTTGGCTTGAAGTTCTACGCCCCATGGGTAATGCGGCTAATCAAACTTCACCCCGGTATCTCATATCAGCCATTAGCTCGCAATCATCGCATTTTTCTGCCTGATGTGGATATCTCAATTGAAGCCATCTATCCTGAGCCTGCCAAGGAACCTCTAAGTCTTCAGAATGCAGAGCATCGGAGCTTCTCTCAGAACATTGAAGGCGTTGAAGCAGTCACTCGGGTGTATCCTTTGGCTGGCACTACACGTGCACCACACCCTGCTTCCACTGAAGCCACTGATAGTACAACTGCTCCAAGACCCAAGAAGCGCACTCGTGTTCTCAATGACCGAGAGCTTCTTGTGGCCCTTCATCAAAAACGGGATAGGCATCATGACTGGCTGAAGCGTCAGATGAAAAGCCTCTTGGTGGATGTTAATCGCATTCGAAATCTTGCCACCAAGAATGCTTTCGTTACCCATGAAACTTGTCACCGCACATGGAAAGGGCTAGCGATGATGTGTTCTGAAGCTGATCTTCAAGAGGATGGCTTCACTGAGCGATTCAAGTTTGACTCCACACCTCCTCGAAGGGCTGTGTTGCGAGGAACACCATCCCTTGAAGACTCTGAGTTATCTTCCTCTACTGCAACAGTGACTGCCAGAGTTATCGAGGATGAAGATGATGCTACTTCACCACCACCTCCTTCAGCACACTTCAAATCTGCTCCAAGCTCTTCTGCACCGCCAAACACCACCGACGACCCTGCTACTTCACCTACTCCTCATGGGAACGAGTAGATGCTCTATGTCTTCAAACCTTTTTGGTCCTCACTGACAAAAGGGGGAGAAGCATATGAGGTTGATAGTCTTCAAGCAGGTCCATATGGGCAGGTGCTTTATATTTTGCTTCATGCTTACAACTCTCGTTTTGCTACATTTGGTTCTTTGAGTTGTAACACTTAAACTCGATGGTCGTCTGCTACTTATTTGCCAACTTGTTTTGCGATGATAAATTCCGCATGTGCAACGATAAATTCCGCACTTAGATCATTCTACAGACGTCCATTTTTCATTATGCATGTCATTATCTTCATATACTTTCACATGCATAGTGGATTGTCATCATAAGTTGAAGTGGATCTCCACAAGTACAACCTGCCATGTGCATTTGCATTCCAAAAGCAAATTAGTTATATGCACATCTTCAGGGGGATCCCTTGCAACTTATGAAGACAATTTCTTATCCTTTAAAATTTCACAGATTATATTCCCCGTTGAGAACTTCAACTAGTTTGTCATCAATCACCAAAAACGGGGAGATTGTAAGTGCATCTAGTGCCACCCCTAGTTGGTTTTGGAGTATTGACGACAAACCTAGTTGAGGGACTAATGTGTTTGTGAGAATTGCAGGATAACACAGGTAGAAGTCCCTCATTGATTCGGTTTTCCTACCAGAGATGACCCTTAGAAATGTATGAAGACATTGAAGTCAAAGGTGGTATATGAAGATATTCACATTGAAGACTATGACAAGAGAAGACACCACATGAAGCCTATGGAGCTCGAAGACTTAGATATTTTGTAGTTCTTCTTCATTTGTGTTGAGTCATAGGAACCAACGTACTGTTAAGTGGGGTCCAAGAGAACCAGTCAGAATGACTGAAGTGATGCCTAACCAAAAACCTATGTCTTCGAGTGAAGACTATGAGAGCGAATCTTGTCCAGAGTCGGACAAGTCAGCTTTACTTGTAGCCCAAGTAAAGTTGCCGTGTGAGTTTGAAATCTGACCGTTGGAACACGTGTCAGTTCCTTAGTGACCCAGGGTCATTTCGGACAAATCAGGTCGGGTTGCCAAGTGGCTATAAATAGCCCACCCCCTACAACCATAAACGGTTGGCTGCTCAGATTGAGAATATGGCTTTTGTCGTTTGAGAGCAACCCACTTTGAAGCCTTTGAGAAAGATAATTCCTTGCGAGGAAAAAGCCCTAACCACCCAGAGCCAAAGAGAATTAGGCATCACTTAAGTCTTCTTGTCTGAGTGATCTGAAGACTTATTACACTTGAGGACTGTGCATCCTCCAGCCGGTTAGGCGTCGCGTTCTGAGCATCCAAGAGACATTGTGGATTGCCGGTGAACGAAGTCTGTGAAGGTTTGGGATTCTACCTTGAAGACTTACCAGAGTGATTGGGTGAGGTCTGTGTGACCTTAGCTCAAGGGGAATACGGTGAGGACTGGGTGTCCTGAGCTGCGTGTTCAGGACTGGGTGTCCGGGACTGTGTGTCCTAAGGTTTAAATACCTAGCCGCCCTAACTAGACATACAGTTGTCACAGCAACTGGAACTGGTCCAACAAATCATTGTCTTCAGAGAGTCACTGGTTTCATCCTTTCCTTCCTTTTACTTACTGATTGCTCCTTGTGAAGTCATTGTATGATTGCCTTATCTTTTTTCTTCACTGGGTGACTACTTGTTCTGATTGGCTTCATAATATCTTCCTACCTGATCCTTACTACCTAGCTGCTATGAGTCATTGTGCTTTCACTTCATTGAATACCTGACTATGGTTTGCCTAGTGTAGTCTACCTTCCGCTGCATGGTAATAGGCTTATGTCTATCGTTAGTCTTCAAAACTTCCACGTTTTGAAGATTTTCATAAAAATCGCCTATTCACCCCCCCCCCTCTAGTCGATATAATGCACTTTCAGTTCCGTAGTCGGACCTTGATTGTATTTGGATGATGTAATGCTTTATTCATGTATTTGTGTGAAGTGGCGATTGTAAGCCAACTATGTATCTTTTTCCCTTATGTATTACATGGGTTGTGTGAAGATTACCTCACTTGCGACATATGCCTTCAATGCGATTTTGTCTCTAAGTCGTGCCTCGACACGTGGGAGCTATAGTTGCATCGAGGGTGTTACAAGTTGGTAATCAGAGCCTTCCCCGACCTTAGGAGCCCCATTGCTTGATCGTTATTAGCGGCCGAGTTGTGTCTAGAAAAATGTTTTGAGTCATTTAGGAATTATATATATCGGAGAGTTTAGGAATTCTTTTTACTTCCCAGTCTCCTCATCGCTCTGGTAAGGCATCCTGACGTAGAGTTTTGACTCTTCTCTTCTCAAATTTCACAAAAAAAATTAGGATCATGTGGGTATCTTGGAATCGTTCCAATGATTTTGTGACGAGAACATTGTCTTGGTGCCTCCTGTCAGGGGTTTTGTGGAAGTGTCCCGAGGAGTTGAGCTCTGAGGTGTTGTCATCATAATTTTATCGTTGCAGTTCTGGAATACCTGAGTTTAGTACGCCGACATCGAAAATCTCTTTTATGCAGTTCGTTGGTGAGATAACCTCGACGCCGCCCAGTACTGGGGCGGGAGTTCGGGAGTATTGCCATAACTCGTATAACGGATGCTTTTCGAAGGTTGAGGTAGATGATTTCCGAAGGTTTCTTGGTTATGTGTTGAAGGATGGATACAGCTGGATGTAGGATTTGCTAGTTTTGGGTGAGATATTATGCTTCCCCTGTATCCCCAACACCTGATTACATAACTGGAAAATTTCGGGAGTTTCTTAGGTGGGAATTCTAGTAGCTCTTAGGATATCTTTCCAACAGATGTATGATATGAAATTGGGGTTCGACGTCTAGTGGTCCGCCTATTCATGGTCGGTTTTACAGTGGTCTCGTTGTGTCTTAAAGAGTCCTTGGCTATGCTGACTCGGGGACGCTTCGTATGTCATGTGCACTGCCTTGTACATGATGGTGCTGTACGATCGAGCCCGTGTAGGCCCCACCATGAAAACTTCGGTCGAAATCTCAATCATATGTTTTTTCTGGCTTATTTTGCAAGCCAATCCTTTGTTTTGTTTTGAGTTGTGGTATTCGAGGTGCTTCGAAGTCAAGTGTTGATTCCATACCTTCTCTAAACGGTGTTCTCATATTCCTATGTGAATACTAATCCTTCTTGATCATCGATTTTGTCATGTCAATCCTCTTTAACTGGCTTGTTTCTCTTCAAGTGGATCCGATCACTTCAACATTCACAAGATCAACTCAAGTCTTCTCAACGGTGTTTGTTTCACCCGTCTCCAAGTTGCCTTTGTTTTCCCCGCCCACCCACCCTTCTTCTTTGAGGAATTAGATTCCTTAATCAAGTATCCACCTTATTGTTTACGAAGTCTCTCCATTCTTTTCTAGCATTACTCTTACCTAGTGGTTCCCTTGAAGTTGTTCTTCTAGTTCACCATTATCCGTTCTTTTCTTCTCCGGTGGTTTCAAGTCAAGCTTTGTTGATCATATCTTTTCCTCATTTCAATACCTTCTCATACCGGTGCACCTTTTAATCATCTACTCCTCGCTATTCATTTGTTTCGGAGTGCCGAAGATATCTCAGAAGATTCCTATTTCCACTCTGCTTTCCTTCAAGATCTTTCGAGGATGTCACTTCATTCAAGCCATTTGATTCAACCGGTGCTTTCTCTCTTTTGAATCGTTCAATGGTGTTTTCTTTGAGTGGGCCCTAACCCACAGGTCTTTTCTAGGATCTTACCTGACTCTTCCTATTTTCCCGGAGCTATCCTCAAAAATTTCCTTTCGAAGTTTGACGTAAGAATGAGCTATCATCAGTCAAATGCCATCTCCTAGATCGCTCAAATTATTTTCATCGTTGGCTCAACCTCTTCGTTTTGATTCTTCCGGAGTGCATAAATGAGTCATGATGGTATTTCTCATCGTCATTCTCAGATTTTGAAGACCGAAGAAGAGTTTCTCTTAAATCTTGCTCCATTCCCTCAGAGATGCATAGTTCAAGCTTGATATCATGCTCTCATAATTGTTTTGATCGTGAGAATTCTTTTCACCTATCCGGAGCAATTCAAGAGTCTTCTCAGTTTGTTATCCGGAGTCCATCAATTCAGGTTTATTCATTCTCAGCTGTCAGTTATCATTCTCCTATCTTGCCGGTGCATCAATCAAATATCCTCTAATCAGTTCTTGATCTCTTCGTGCTCATGTATCTAGTTTGTCTCAAGCACCTTCGTTCATTTGCTAATTCTCACCGGTGATGCACCCGACTTCGATCATTTTCTATTATTACGGTGGTCCATTCAAGAGTTCTCTTCCTTGGTCACCATATCAATTTATTCGTTGTTTAACCCTTCCGGTGGTTCGTTCAATACCTTCCCAAGTCTGATGTTATATCTCTCTTAATCTTTTCTACGAGAATAAGTAATATGCCAAATCCATTGATTGTCATCAATTTAAATTGGTGAAGGATACGCATAACGTAATTCTTATTCTTTTTCATCCAAGTATTCAATTCATTATTCCGGAGGCTCATCAAATTCTCGGTTTCACTTGATTCATTTTTCTTTCCCGGAGCCCCAAGCTCTCGCAATTATATCACCACGGAGGTTCATCTAAATCATTGCAAGGATTCACCTTGTGTTTTCAATTTGTCTGTCTTTTGTTTACCGGAGTTCTTCATGACGGTTCTACATGATGGATCCATTAAGAATTTATTTCCTTCTCGAAGTTTTCATCGAGATTCTTTTAAGGAGCTCAAGCATTCTTCATCTTGCAATCCGGAGTGTAATTCTTTCTACCATATTATCGGAGGTGGTATTATGTCATTCTTGATAATTTGAGTTCATGTTTCATGATTCACATATTATTATGAATGAGGTATTTTAAATCCATCAATCTCGTCATTGAAGTATCTTGGGTTATATTTCACATAAACCCTTCCCTAAGGTTGTGGCTGTTCATGGTGCTTATAAATGACCCAAGTTCTTCATTTATCCTCCCGGTGAATAAGTTACTTGTCTCCTTGTTCTTATCAATCCAATTCTTTTCCCGTGAGTGGCAGGTTGTCACCTCATAATTCGAGATGCATTTCATAAGGCCATATCAAGTGTATTCTTTTCGTTGTTGGTATTCCAACAACTCCGCTCGACCTTTCTCCTAAAGATGCCTTTCCAAGCTCTTTTGTGGTAGATGTTGGCATTTTCTTCTCCATTCTTTTTTTTCAATTATCTATCTTCTATTCTTTTGTTCCGGAGGCATTGCGATGTTGTTTTTCTTCAACCATCATCTCGTTTCATCTAAGATCATGTTCTTTCCTGTGCTTATCCATCTAACCGGAGTGTCGTGCCCTCTTTTCAAGTTCTCCCATCTTATCAAGTTTTGCGTCCCTTCTCAGACGGAGTGCTGTCCAAATTATATCATTCTTAATCCTTCTCTATCTTGACTTAACCGGAGTGGTTTCAATATATATCTTGCCCTCCAACCTCAAGGTTTTTTCGCAATGTTCTTGTCCCTCTTTTCTAGTGGAGTGTTTTCGACCGTGTTCACCTTCGTTGTATTCTTTTCTCAAATTTGTTCAACCTCTCAAGGTTCTTTGGTTTCACTCGTTTTTCAAAGAAGCAATTTGTTTTACCTCTTCTCTTATCTCTTCCGTTGTCCCTCCGGTGCCATTCTAGATCTCGGGAAGAGATCCTCTCGTAGTGGTGGAGTGTTGTAACGCCCCGTGACCGATGTGCCAGGTGTCGTCCAGTTATTCGCTGTTGTTTCTTTGTCATTGCTTGCGTTTCATAAATTGCATATCATGTCTTTATGTGCATTTCATTTGCATACGTGTTCGTCTCATGCATCCGAGCATTTTCCCCGTTGTACGTTTTGCATTCCGACGCTCCGTTCTCCTCCGGTGGTCATTTCTACCTTCTTATTGTGTGTGGGGATTAAACATTTCCGGATTGGACTGAAACTTGCCAAGCGGCCTTGGTTTACTACCGGTAGACCGCCTGTCAAGTTTCGTACCATTTGGACTTCGTTTGATACTCCAACGGTTAACCGAGGGACCGAGAAGGCCTCGTGTGTGTTGCAGCCCAACACCCCTCCAATTTGGACCAAAACCCACCTAAACCCTCTCCATCATCTAGAGCGTTCGATCACGATCGCGTGGCCGCAAACCGCACCTCATTTGGACTCTCCTAGCTCCCTCTACCTATAAATATGTGGCCATCCCCAAAATTCTCGCGGATGAAACCCTAACCTTCTTCTCCATCGCGCCGCCGGACACATCCCACCGCGCCCGGACATGTCCATTTCGTCCCACCGCCGCGTCCAGCCAACCTGCGCGCGACAGGTGGCGCCGCCAGTCCCTCCGCCGCCGCGGCCCGCGAGGCCCACGGCCGGCCCGCCCGGCCCGCGCATCTCCGCCGCCCGCGCCCGTTCGCAACCGTCGCCGCCCGAGCGTCGCTGCTCTCGCCGCCGGCCGCCGCCTCCACCGTGCAGCACCGCGCGCCGCCCGCCGGATCCGCCGCCGCCGCACTCGCGCACCCCGCGCGCCGTCCTTCCCCGCCGCCTACAGCGCGTCGCGCCGCCGCCGCCTCACCGGTCCAGCGCCACCGCGCCGACTCGCCGCAGCCGACCATCGCCGGCGAACGCGCTGTGTGCCGCCCCCTCTTCACCGGCGCCGCCCCCGCGCCATGCCCGCAAGGAGCTTCCCCGACCCCCACCGCGGTCGCCCCGGCGTCTCATGGTTGGATCCGCCATTCCGGCGATCGCCGGAGTTCAAGCCCGCCTCGCCGGAGTCCGTACCTCGCCGGAGAAGAGGGTGGACCAGATCCACCGGGATCCCATCCAAACATGTCCCGTCTCGGATCTGCAGTGCCCCGTCCCGGATCCCTCTGTCCCGCGTTGACTTTCGCGGAGGTGATAAATTCGTCTAAGTCCTGATATTCCCAGATTCACATGCCTATGTTCATCATGCCGAAACTTTGCATCCGTAGCTCCGTTTTTGGTATATAGCATACCAAAATGTTCGCCTCAGAGAATACATCATTTCATTCCATTGCATCATTTTCATTTGAGTTCATCTTCATGCCCGAAATGCTATTAGAAGAGTGCTACTTGAGATAATTGTCAGATCTGCTGCTCCATTTAGTTATTTGTCATTTTTGCCATGATTATTGTGTGCATGATATGCCCATGAGCTCTATATATGTTTTGTTAAGGGTTTTGCCATCTTTTCAGAGGTGCAACCCATGTATTTTTGTGGTGTGTGTGGTGACTAGCACAAGCTTGCCAAGTGAGGCACTTGGTAATTCTGATTTCAGGGACAGCATTTCCACTAAGTCCTTGACCTGTTTATCTCATGATGCCATATGTTCACGTTGTTTCCAAGCGATCCGTGCCTCTTTTGAGGATGATCAGTAATGATGTTTTATTAATCTTGTAGTGCTCTATCCATCCATGTCTTTGTTTGAAATTTTGGAGCACCCTAGCTTGAGTCAATCGACCTCTACTTTTGCTACTTCGTGAATCTGGGCAGATTGTCAACTTGTTTGCAATTTTGCCGATGATGTTATAGTTGATATGTGCATGCCATGCTATTGTTCTTGCCATGTCTAGCTTGCATTTTGTGTGTTCTTGATAGATGTATGCTTAGCTTTTCATGACTTGCTCCGTAGTGAGTGCATCGAGCTCGTAAACATGCCTACTTGAGTTGTGTTTCAGCATGTGCCAGTTTTCAGTAAGTCTGAAAACTGATTGTGCTTTTGCAATGTTCACATGCTTGTTAATATATTTTTCTGATCCCTTTTGGCTCAAGGTCACTAAGGGACTTTTGTTAAGCTTTTTGAGAAGCTCCATGCCATGTTTTACTTTGCCATGTTCAGGTCCTGTAGCATGTAGTTTTGTTGCTCCGAAGAGTGCTACCTGATCTGAAATTTCAGACAAGTGTTAATTTCACTAAGTCTGAGATCTGTTTACCATATGCATTTTTGCCATGCTTGTTTGAACCTGTTAATGGATGATTTGGCCGTAGCTTAGTGCTAGACTTTTGTTAAGCATCTTGAATGCATCCCTGCCATGTATTTTGTTACCATGTTTGGGTGTTGTAGAATGTTCATCTCATTGCATTTAGATGGCTACTTGCTGTATATCGCAGTCCGGTGTCATATTTGAATCGCTTGCCATTTCCAAACCGTAACTCCGATTCCAGTGATCTTTATGTCGTTTTCAAGCGATTTCATCTCACCTTTCCAGTGGCACACTTGGATTTCCAAGTTGAGGCCAGGTTCATTCTTTCCTTGTCAAATCATGCATATGCATCGCATACCGCATCCCGCATATCATATCATGTTCATGTGTTGATTGTTTACTATGTTGTGTGCTTCTTTCCGGTGTTGCTTCTTCGGGTTGGTTCCGATAACGTCGCGTTTGTGAGGATTCGTTCGTCTACGTCCGTTTGTCTTCTTCATGGACTCGTTTTTCTTCCTTGCGGGATCTCAGGCAAGATGATCATACCCTCGAAATCACTTCTATCTTTGCTTGCTTGATGCTCGCTCTTTTGCTATGCCTATGCTGCGATACCTACCACTTGCTTATCATGCCACCCATATTGTTGAACCAAGCCTCTAACCCACCTTGTCCTAGCAAACCGTTGTTTGGCTATGTTACCGCTTTGCTCAGCCCCTCTTATAGCGTTGTTAGTTGCAGGTGAAGATTGAAGTTTTGTTCCTTGTTGGAACATGGAGATGTTGTTCCTCGTTGGAACATGTTTACTTGTTGGGATATCACAATATATCTTATTTAATTAATGCATCTATATACTTGGTAAAGGGTGGAAGGCTCGGCCTTATGCCTGGTGTTTTGTTCCACTCTTGCCGCCCTAGTTTCCGTCATATCGGTGTTATGTTCCCGGATTTTGCGTTCCTTACGCGGTTGGGTGATAATGGGAACCCCTTGACAGTTCGCTTTGAATAAAACTCCTCCAGCAAGGCCCAACCTTGGTTTTACCATTCGCCACCTAGCCTTTTTCCCTTGGGAGTCGCACATCCCGAGGGTCATCTTATTTAACCCCCCCCGGGGCTAGTGCTTGTCTAAGTGTTGGTCCAAACTGAGTAGACTGCGGGGCCACCTCGGGGAAACTTGAGGGCTGGTTTTACTCGTAGGATGTCTCATCCGGTGTTGCCCTGAGAACGAGATATGTGCAGCTCCCATCAGGATGTCGGCGCATCGGGCGGCTTTGCTGGACTTGTTTTACCATTGTCGAGGATGTCTTGAAGAACCAGGATACCGAGTCTGATCGGAATGTCTCGGGAGGAGGTCTATTCCTTCATTGACCATGAGAGCTTGTCATGGGCTAAGTTGGGACACCCCTGCAGGGATTTGAACTTTCGAAAGTCGTGCCCGCGGTTATGGGCAGATGGGAATTTGTTAATGTCCGGTTGTAAAAAACCTGAAGTTGACCTTAATTAAAATGAATCAACCGCGTGTGTAACCGTGATGGTCTCTTTCCGGCGGAGTCCGGGAAGTGAACACGGTTGTTGGAGTTATGCTTGACGTAGGTTGTTTTAGGATCACTTCTTGATCATACTTTCTCGAACGTGCTTTGCCTTCTCTTCTCGCTCTCATTTGCGTATGTTAGCCACCATATATGCTAGTGGCTTGCTGCAGCTCCACCTCATACTTTTACCTTACCCATAAGCTTAAATAGTCTTGATCGCGAGGGTGCGAGATTGTTGAGTCCCTGTGGCTCATAGATACTTCCAAAACCAGCTTGCAGGTGCCGATGAGTCCGTGCAGGTGACGCAACCCAGCTCAAGGAGGAGCTCGATGAAGATCTTGTCCTTTATGTTATTCCGTTTCCAGTTGATCAGTAGTGGAGCCCAGTTGGGGTCGATCGGGGACCGTGTCGCATTTGGGGTTCTTCTTTTATTTTGGTTCCGTAGTCGGACCTTGATTGTATTTGGATGATGTAATGCTTTATTCATGTATTTGTGTGAAGTGGCGATTGTAAGCTAACTATGTATCTTTTTCCCTTATGTATTACATGGGTTGTGTGAAGATTACCTCACTTGCGACATATGCCTTCAATGCGATTATGTCTCTAAGTCGTGCCTCGACACGTGGGAGCTATAGTCGCATCGAGGGTGTTACAGAAGGTGGATGGGTTAGGGTTGGGGGACGACAGCCGTCTTAAATAGCCGAATTTGGCCTCGGGCAGCGAGCCGGAGTGGCGCCACGTAGCGTACACACCGAGGCGATGGAGAAGGGACCTGTCGGACCATCGGGTTTCTAGGCAATTCCGCATGGGACCCCATCGTCAGTCCTACATGGCGGACGCGCCCGGGCGCCCCCATATTGTTAGGAAACGTAGTAATTTCAAAAAAATTCCTATGCACGCGCAAGATCATGATGATGCATAGCAACGAGAGAGGAGAGTGTTGTCTACATACCCTCGTAGACTGGAAGCGGAAGCGTTTAGCACAACGCGGTTGATGTAGTCGTACGTCTTCACGGCCCGACCGATCAGGCACCGAAACTAAGGCACCTCCGAGTTCTAGCACACGTTCAGCTCGATGACGATCCCCGGACTCCGATCCAGCAGAATGTCGGGGAAGAGTTCCGTCAGCACGACGGCATGGTGACGATCTTGATCTTCTACCATCGCAGGGTTTCGCCTAAGCACCGCTACAATATTATCGAGGATTATGGTGGAGGGGGGCACCGCACACGGCTAAGAGATCAATGATCAATTGTTGTGTCTATGGGGTGCCTCGCTGCTCCCGTATATAAAGGAGCAAGGGGGAGGAGGTGCGGCCAGGCAAGGGGCGCGCCAGGAGGAGTCCTACTCCCGCCGGGAGTAGGACTCCCCCCCCCTTTCCATGTTGGACTAGGACTTGGGGGGAAGGAGAGAAAGAGGGGAAAGGAAAGGGGGGGGGCGCCACCCCCCCTCCTTGTCCAATTCGGACTTGGGGGGAGGGGCGCGTGGCTGCCCCTTGGCCTCTTCTCTACTTCCTCCACTAGGCCCATTAAGGCCCATTAGGTTACCGGGGGTTCCGGTAACCTCCCGGTACTCCGGTAAAATGCCGATTTCACCCGGAACACTTCTGATGTCCAAACATAGGCTTCCAATATATCAATCGTCATGTCTCGACCATTTCGAGACTCCTCGTCATGTCCGTGATCATATCCGGGACTCCGAACAACCTTCGATACATCAAAATATATAAACTCATAATGAAACTGTCATCGTAACGTTAAGCGTGCGGACCCTACTGGTTCGAGAACAATGTAGACATGACCGAGACATGTCTCTGGTCAATAACCAATGGCGGAACCTGGATGCTCATATTGGCTCCTACATTTTCTACGAAGATCTTTATCGGTCAGACTGCATAACAACATACGTTGTTCCCTTTGTCATCGGTATGTTACTTGCCCGAGATTCGATCGTCGGTATCTCAATACCTAGTTCAATCTCGTTACCGGCAAGTCTATTTACTCGTTCTGTAATACATCATCCCGCAACTAACTCATTAGTTGCAATGCTTGCAAGGCTTAAGTGATGTGCATTATCGAGAGGGCCCAGAGATACCTCTCCGACGGTCGGAGTGACAAATCCTAATCTGGAAATACGTCAACCCAACAAGTACCTTTGGGGACACCTGTAGAGCACCTTTATAATCACCCAGTTACGTTGTGACATTTGGTAGCACATAAAGTGTTCCTCCGGTAAACGGGAGTTGCATAATATCATAGTCATAGGAACATGTATAAGTTATGAAGAAAGCAATAGAAACAAACTAAACGATCAAGTGCTATGCTAACGGAATGGGTCAAGTCAATCACATCATTCTCCTAATGATGTGATCCCATTAATCAAATGACAACTCGTGTCTATGGTTAGGAAACATAACCATCTTTGATCAACGAGCTAGTCAAGTAGAGGCATACTAGTGACACTCTGTTTGTCTATGTATTCACACATGTATTATGTTTCCGGTAAATACAATTCTAGCATGAATAATAAACATTTATCATGACACAAGGAAATAAATAATAACTTTATTATTGCCTCTAGGGCATATTTCCTTCACATATTTGCCTGGATAGAGCGGTGCCGGTCATCCTGGACGTTTGAGACCCGTTTAAGGCGCCATCTGGGTCAGCAATGAGGGGTCGTCCGGGCGTTTGAGACCGGTTTGAAGCGCCCGGCTGTAGATGCTCTCACAAGTTAGACCACACATGTCAATGATGAAGAAAAGTGTGGCAAGATTACCTCAAGTGCGATAAAGTATGGCATTAATTGTGAACGCCTAACCTTAGGCATATGTGGCAAAAAAAGTGTGGTGAATGATGACAACTTTAGAGCATCTACAGTCGGACTTACTAAATCTGACCCCCCTCCCCCTAAACGCCTGCAGACGCGCCCGATCAGTGACCAGACGTGTCCGTTTTGAGCCCCTATTTGTTCGTCCATGCAGCCACACTCCTCATTTTTTCTCATATGTCTGGTCACTTGCATGTGAATGGTGGAGATGGAGGGAGAACGAAAGGAAAGAAAACGGGTGGTCCAGGGTGGGTCGCATCCTACGTGGCAGACTGATCGGACGCGTCCGCGAGCCCTCATATCCTCTCTACATTTGTTCTCGATATGAGGGTCCGCAAATAGCCCAGACATAGAGGGATGATATGAGAGGTCCAATTGGGTCACTTTTTTCCTTTTTCTCTTTTGACCGGTCACTGACCGGTCATGTTCGCGGATGTTTGAGAAGGATTTGAGAATGTCGGTCGTATATGCTCTTACTATATATGAACCAAACATGTCTTTCATGTTGATACGTTGATTGTTGTGCCTCGGGCAGTGTCGGATCTTGGCCCACTAAGCTGGGCGGGCCGAATGTAGGAAATAGTTATTAGGACTGTGTTTCATGGCCCATAATGAAGTATACACCATGGAAAATCGCATGGCTGGATGGGCCACGACCCATTTGGCCTTGCCGTAGCTCTGCCATTGCCTCGGGGCAACGACGTTCACCTCCTTGGTGGGGGCATGGACGAGATCCGGCAAATCAAGCCCCCCCCTTTCCTTTTCATGGGTGTTTTTTTGTTCTTTGGAGATGTGACGTTTTGCTCATTTTATACATTTTAAAAAAAGATGGGGCTCCTCTTTTGGATGATATTATTTCACCCACACAAATCGTGTTTATCCCTAGAAGGATGATTGGTGATCATGCTCAAATTGCCTTTGAATGCATCCAGGGGCGGAGCCAGGTTAGCACTGAGCCCCGGGCCGTCTTCATTACTGCATCGATCTACAGTGATCAACAGTACGGAAAGCAGCACATTCAACAAAGGCTGCTCACGCCACGCCCCGGGCCAAGGCCCCCCCCCCAGGCCTGGGGTGTAGCTCCGCCACTAAATGCATCCACCACATTAAACAAGAGAAAGATTCGAATCAGAGTTTTTGTGCTTATAAGTTTGATCTCCCGAAGACATATGATAGGGTGGACTAGAGCTACCTTAAACGTACGGTGCAAAACTTTGGTTTCGCTCATAAATGGATTGACTGGATAATGATGTGTGTCGCCGATATGAGATACTCCATGCAGTTTAATGGAACCTACTCAAATCCATTTGCAGCGTCACGTGGGTGCGACAAGGTGATACATTGTCCTGAAATGCATGATGATGTGGGGTTGTACCTCGCAAGGTGATAAGGAGGTGCAAAAGAAATGCAAGTCGGGAATGGCCATCGACCGGGGGCGACTGACCGCGTAAACCCTAGTCACCTTTGGTCGGTCTGTGCTTGTTCAAACATATGAGAAAGAATGGATGAGGTCTAGGGATGGCTTCAAACTCGGAGAATAGGTCCATACATGCAATGAAACACAGTCCGACAACTGGGACACTAAACGCCCCCCAAAGCCCCAAGCCACCAGATGCATTTTACTGAAAGGATGACAGCACAAGCTTCCTCCGGGATGTTGGAGATGGTCGGTTCGAGGTTGTGGTTGTTGGGTAACGTAGTCATTTCAAAAAAATTCCTACGCACACGCAAGATCATGGTGATGCATAGCAACGAGAGGGGAGAGTGTTGTCTACGTACCCTCGTAGACCGGAAGCGGAAGCGTTAACACAACGCGGTTGATGTAGTCGTACGTCTTCACGGCCCGACCGATCAAGCACCAAAACTACGGCACCTCCGAGTTCTAGCACACTTTCAGCTCGATGACGATCCTCGGACTCCGATCCAGCAAAGTGTCAGGGAAGAGTTCCGTCAGCACGACAGCGTGGTGACTATCTTGATGTTCTACCGTTGCAGGGCTTCGCCTAAGCACCGCTACAATATTATCGAGGATTATGGTGGAGGGGGGCAACGCACACGGCTAAGAGAACGATCACGAAGATCAACTTGTGTGTCTAGAGGTGCCCCCCTGCCCCTGTATATAAAGGAGCAAGGGGGAGAGGCCGGCCGGCCCTTGAGGCGCGCCAAGGAGGGGGGAGTCCTCCTCCTAGTCCAACTAGGAAGAGAGAAGGGGGAAGGAAAGAGAGGGAGAGGGAGAGGGAAAGAGGGGCCGCCCCCCCCCCCCCTCCCCTAGTCCAATTCGGACTTCCTATGGGAGGGGGGGCGCCACCTCCTGGGCTGCTGCCCTCTCTCTCCCCTCAGGCCCACTAAGGCCCAATACTTCCCCGGGGGGTTCCGGTAACCCTTCCGGCACTCCGGTTTTCTCCGAAATCACCCGAAACACTTCCGGTGTCCGAATATAGCCGTCCAATATATCGATCTTTATGTCTCGACCATTTCGAGACTCCTCGTCATGTCCATGATCATATCCGGGACTCCGAACAACCTTCGGTACATCAAAATATATAAACTCATAATGAAACTGTCATCGTAACGTTAAGCGTGCGGACCCTACGGGTTCGAGAACAATGTAGACATGGCCGAGACACGTCTCCGGTCAATAACCAATAGCGGAACCTGGATGCTCATATTGGCTCCTACATATTCTACGAAGATCTTTTATCGGTCAGACCGCATAACAACATATGTTGTTCCCTTTGTCATCGGTATGTTACTTGCCCAAGATTTGATCGTCGGTATCTTAATACCTAGTTCAATCTTGTTACCGGCAAGTCTATTTACTCGTTCCGTAATACATCATCCCGCAGCTAACTTATTAGTTGCAATGCTTGCAAGGCTTATGTGATGTGCATTACCGAGAGGGCCCAGAGATACCTCTCCGACAATCGGAGTGACAAATCCTAATCTCGAAATACGCCAACCCAACAAGTACCTTCGGAGACACCTGTAGAGCACCTTTATAATCACCCATTTACGTTGTGACATTTGGTAGCACACAAAGTGTTCCTCCGGTAAACGGGAGTTGCATAATCTCATAGTCACAGGAACATGTATAAGTCATGAAGAAAGCAATAGCAACAAACTAAACGATCAAGTGCTAAGCTAACGAAATGGGTCAAGTCAATCACATCATTCTCCTAATGATGTGATCCCGTTAATGAAATGACAACTCATGTCTATGGCTAGGAAACTTAACCATCTTCGATCAACGAGCTAGTCAACTAGAGGCATACTAGTGACACTATGTTTGTCTATGTATTCACACATGTATTATGTTTCCGGTTAATACAATTCTAGCATGAATAATAAACATTTATCATGATATAAGGAAATAAATAATAACTTAATTATTGCCTCTAGGGCATATTTCCTTCAGTCTCCCACTTGCACTAGAGTCAATAATCTAGATTACACAGTAATGATTCTAACACCCATGGAGCCTTGGTGCTGATCATGTTTTGCTCGTGGAAGAGGCTTAGTCAGGGGGTCTGCAACATTCAGATCCATATGTATCTTGCAAATTTCTATGTCTCCCACTTGGACTAAATCCCGAATGGAATTGAAGCGTCTCTTGATGTGCTTGGTTCTCTTGTGAAACCTGGATTCCTTTGCCAAGGCAATTGCACCAGTATTGTCACAAAAGATTTTCATTGGACCCGATGCACTAGGTATGACACCTAGATCGGATATGAACTCCTTCATCCAGACTCCTTCATTTCCCGCTTCCGAATTCTGCTTCACATGTAGATCCCGCCATGACGCTTTGTTTTGAACTGCACCAACTGACAGCTCCTCCGTTTAGTAAAAATACGTATCCGGTTTGCGATTTAGAATCGTCCGGATCAGTGTCAAAGCTTGCGTCAACGTAATCATTTACGATGAGCTCTTTGTCACCTCCATATACGAGAAACATAGCCTTGGTCCTTTTCAGGTATTTCAGGATGTTCTTGACCGCTGTCCAGTGATCCACTCCTGGATTACTTTGGTACCTCCCTGCTAGACTTATAGCAAGGCACACATCAGGTCTGGTACACAGCATTGCATACATGATAGAGCCTATGGCTGAAGCATAGGGAACATCTTTCATTTTATCTCTATCTTCTGCGGTGGTCGAACATTGAGTCTTACTCAACTTCACACCTTGTAACACAGGCAAGAACCCTTTATTTGCTTGATCCATTTTGAACTTCTTCAAAACCTTGTCAAGGTATGTGCTTTGTGAAAGTCCAATTAAGCGTCTTGATCTATCTCTATAGATCTTTGTCGGCGTTCTGGGAACGGGGGTCCCCAGACTTGCCTGCCTGCGGCCTGCGCGTGGCTCAAATGGGGGCCCAGCACGGCCCATCTTCATCAACACAAGGCTCAAGACCCTCGCGAGGGGCCAAGCCTCGCGGGGTGGACGACACGGCGTTTCCTCAGGTGCAGCCTCATCAGGCTGGCTCGCGAGGAGGCGGAGATATCAAGGCAGGGTACCTCACGAGGTGCCCATGACGTAAGCCATGACGACTCAGGGTGCCAGGCGGGCGCCAGCGCGCGCAGCGTCCTTCTTTCCTCTTTGGTGCAAAGGGGGCAAGCGCAGCCGCGGAGTACCAAGGCATCAGGCAAAGGTTGCCATTTCGGTGCAACGAGACCAAGACCAGGAGGACTACGAGATGGAGGTCACCATGGAGCCCAGCACGGCGTCATCACCAGAGCCTTTGGCAGGCGGAGACCAACTTTAGTCAGGATAAGTGTACTCGTTGTCCCCCTTCAAATTAGCCTGCCATTGTTGGCTCCCTTTCCGCTCAATATTTGGGAAGAGGACCAGGGCCTCTATAAATAGGACCAGCCACCCACATGGCAAGGGGGTTGGTTCGTCCGGGGTTCCAGACGGTCGACAAGTGAGAGAAAAGCAGAGAGAGTGAGTGAGAGAGAGAGAGAAAGGTGACTGAACTCCTCCTAGCAGTTCATCACCCCAGCCAAGAACAGACCCTCGCGAGGCTGTTCTCCCTTGTATTGTTCATCATCACCAGCCCCAGGAGGCAATCCACCAACCACACACTGGAGTAGGGTATTACACCATAATGGTGGCCCGAACCAGTATAAATTTTGTGTTCCTTGTGCAGTTCTTTTAGTAGTTTGGATCCTTACGAGACGGGGAGGTAGAAGGCGTGATCTCCGCGCACACCCCAGTGTTCGAACCTTAAGGGTCTGCTGGAACCCGTGAATCCGACATTTGGCGCACCAGGTAGGGGTGCGCCGGAATTCGTCTTCCACCACTCCGCTCTCCTCCGACCGTCGCATCCATGTCTGACGCTCGTCGGGCCCGCGCCGAGTGCCGGGCCGCCATCGCTTCTTGCGTCGCCCAGACAGCCCCCGTCGGTGGGCGTCCTCGTCGTTCCCCGTCGCCCGCCGTCAACACCGCCACCGGCACGGCGGGGGGCGAGCAGCAAGCGTCGTCTCAGCACCCGTCCGTGCGGCAAGACGGCCACACCGCTACTCCATCGCTCGCCCCAGCCGGCTCTTCGTCCCGCGCGCTCCGCGCACCCTTGGAGGCTCGAGCTGCGCTCATCGCGGCAAATGAGCTCCTGCGCTACTGCCCCGTCGACGACGTCTACGAGGAGTGGCTCGACCGCGTCGCCGAGCTCATCCGCGCCGCAGGGGGCTCTCCTGCGCCGTCTGCTCCGCTGCACCGCACTCTGCCCCGCGCGGGCAATGAAGCTCCGGAGGCGTACCAGCCGCTTCCTCTCCAAGAAGACGCCATGGCTCCAAGGCGCGTGGCCCCTGGGCGGAACCCGCTCCGCCAGGTGCCAGCGCAGCAAGAACGGAGCTGCCAAGAAGTCCCTCGCCCGCAAGGAGCTGCCCGGGCGCTCCCTGCTCCAGCTTCGGCACGCCAACACCCCACTCTGCTCCTAGCTGCAGCGCGTGGGGACCCTCAAGGCCAAGCTCTCCACCAGCCGAAGCCTTTCGTGGCCACCGCGGGCTGCCGCACCTACACCACCGAGCTGCGCAGCGTCACGTGGCCCGACAAGTTCAAGCCGGACCTGCCTCCTCGCTATGACAGCACAACTGATCCTGCAGAGTTCCTCCAGCTCTATGAGCTGGGCATTGAGGCTGCCAGCGGGGACGAGAAGGTCATGGCGAACTGGTTCCCCATGGCGCTGAAGGAAGGAGCTCGCACCTGGCTCCTGAATCTGGCTCCAGGCACGATCTCCTCCTGGGACCAGATGCGCACCCGCTTCATCGCCAACTTCCAAGGTACTCGCGACCGGCCACCCGCCGTGAGCGACATGCGCCGCATCAAGCAACAACCTGGGGAGACCCTGCAGAAGTACATCCAGCGCTTCAACAGCGCACGCCTCAAGATCCCCAAGGTGTCCGAGGAAGCCATCATCTCGGCCTTCTCCGATGGCGTGCGCGACGTCAAGATGAAGGAGGAGCTAGCGATGCATGAAGACCTCTGCACCTCCCTGGAGCTGTTCAACTTGGCGAACAAGTGCGCCAGGGCTGAGGAGGGACGTCTCTCCCTCCTCGAGCTGCCTGCCGCGAGCCCAGAGGAGAAGAAGCCCAAGGGCAAGGACGTGAAGCGCAAGGGGGATGACGTACTCACAGCCGAACCAGACACCAAGCGGGGCAAGGATCTGCCCGAATCCTCCAAAGGCAGCCGGTACTGTGTGTACCAAGACCTCCACACCCACAACACCAACGAATGTCAAGAACTCCGCGCCGTGCGAGAAGGAAGGATCGGCCGTCGCCCTGACCATGCTGATCGGGGCTACGACCGAGGAGGAGGAAGAAACCCAGGACGCTGGGAAGATCGCGGCCCGCGCCAGGGGTGGCGCGACCAACCTCGCAAGGACCGCTGGCGGGACCTGCCTCGCGAGGGGGACTGGAGGGATCAGCCTCGTGAGGATCGCCCTCATGGCAACGCAGGCCTACCTCCGCTGCCGCCTCAGCCAAGGAGGAACGAAGACCGCCATCAAGACGAGGGGGCTGGGGGCTTCCAAGAGCCGCGCGCAATCGCCTGCATCCTGGGCGGGGCTCAAGCCCCGGCCTCTCAACGTATCTTCAAGCAGTTTGCCCGCGAGGTGAATGCAGTTCTCCCCGAGCTCGAAGCAACGCGCCCCCTCAGGTGGTCGGCGTGCGCCATCACGTTCAGCTCAGCAGACCAGCTCAAGTGCTCGGCCACGGCCGGAGTCCTCCCAATGCTTTGCTCCCCAGTCATCAGCAACGTGTTGGTCACCAAGACCCTCATCGACGGAGGGGCAGGGCTCAACGTCCTGTCCGTGGAAACATTCAACAACCTCCAAGTGCCCTATGACCAGCTTCAGCCAACCAAGCCTTTCTCCGGAGTCACCGACGGTTCCACAGTCCCGATCGGGCAGGTCCGCCTCCCTGTCACCTTCGGGGCCCGCAGCAACTACCGCACCGAGCTCATCGACTTCAACGTCGCCCACATCCGCCTGCCGTACAACGCCATCCTCGGGTACCCAGCGCTGGCCAAGTTCATGGCCGTGACTCACCACGGCTACAATGTCCTCAAGATGCCAGGGAGTGGCGGCGTCATCACGGTGCCCTGTGAAGAAAGGGATGCAGTGTGTTCCCTGGAGCGAGCCTTTCAGGCCGCGTCACTTGAAGACCCAGATCGCGGAAGCAGGAGGCTTCCTGAAACCACCCCCAAGAAGAAGAAGACGTCGTCAGGCTCAGCCCCTCAGGAGGCAGGCCCTTCAAGGCCCGTGTCCGACCGGGAGGACCCTCCTTCCATCGCATAGGAAAGCGCGCCCAGCACCCTCCTCAGGCAGGGCTCGGGGGCTCTCACCTGGAGGGCCGCCGACCTAGCCAGGGTCACGAGGGAGGCGCTTGGGCACCATGTGGAGGCGTGCTTCGAAGCACGTTTCCCTCGAGAAGGAGCCAAGCAAGGAAGGTCAGACTAGCAGGAGTTCATTAACAAGGCCATTCAAGAACTACAGGAGTCAAGGATCAAGAGAGGTTGCCGTCGTCCGCCAGTTGTGGCCCCACATCCTGGCAAGGATGGTGGGCTGTGCGTTTGCATCAACGTACCAGGGCTCAATCAGATCGCCACAACGGAGCGCCTCTGGCCCTCGCAAGTGGGGCGCTGCGGGGGTCCACCCCACAGCTATGTTCGCATGCCTTACGGCCTGCCGAGCATGGCTGCGGCGTACCAGCGCCTCATGAGGGACATCATGGAGGCTCAGGAAGACAGGCGTTCCGCGGCGCTGGTGGAGATGAAGACAGCTCGTGAGGAGTCACCAGTGCCTCCGGAGCCTCCCGAGGCCCCGGGGCCTGGGGGCTCATGAGGATCGGCTTCCGCAACCCACCGAGTCTGCTGCACCAATGTCACTTCGCCAACGACATCCTCAGGTGACATGTTTCAAGCCTCATTCCCCGCTGGGAGCACCCTCCCAGGGTTGCATCACTCCCAGGCCGCGTGGGTCCGTCCCTGCGACATGTATCCCCTTTTATCTTTCGGTCGTTTAGTTTGCCTTATTGGGGGCGCCCCTCGGGCTGCATCATCCCCAAGCCGCTGGGGCTAGGCCCAGCGGCGTGTATCTCCCTCGCGTTTATTTCCAACTATGCATTCGCCTATCACGCTTGATTGCTTGATGCCCGTCCGCGGCATCCCTTCTTCTCCATGTCGACTACTTGCACATTAAAGGGGGGGTGCCTGAGCATCGCGACTCAGGGCTCTTACTGGCTCTCCAGCCCTCACCCTCTGGCCTTGTCCACGGCATCGCGACTTGGCATACCAGCGACGGCTGAGACAAGCTCGAGGGCCAGGACCCGAGGACGTAGAGTACCGGCATCTAACCAAATTTTGCAGGGACACATCTCAAGATACGGCCCAGTGCCAGGCACAACCCGCCTAGAGGTAGGGCCTCGTGAGTCCCGCGCTGGCTCACGGGTGCCCAGATACACCTCACCTAGCCCTACCGTGCCGGCCACGTGTCAGGGCCGGGCTGTACACGCCCCGGGGGCTCCTCCCGGAGGGGAGACCCCACCCACGTACCAGTGGAAGCACCATGCTCCGTGCTGGCTGATGACACTGCCGAGGAGCGGCTATGCCCGTACACATACGGAAGCGCTATGCTCTGCGCTGGTGATAAACAACTGAGGGTGGCCTCCGGGCCGCATTAACCTCAGGGAGCCTAGAGCTCAGTGGCTGGCCTCATCGCAACGCCTCCCCTCGGGAGTGCCGCGTGAGGGGGCTAGGCACGGCGGCTACGGCTGGGTCACGCCCAGACGTACGCCGCCCAGCCAGGGCCCTCGGGCCTGGTTCATCGCGCGTCTCTCCCCGAGCGGAGCCAAGGTATGAAGGCCGTTTGCGCGTCAAGGGGGACCCCTGAGCATCGCGACTCAGGGGCCTAACTAGTCCCGTAGCCCCTCACTCCTTAGTTCCGAAAGGCTATGCTGGGTGAGGTACGTGCGGGGCCGGGCTCTACAGACGTAGAACGGTAGCCCCGCTTGTAGTTCACCTCATCACCCGCTGTTTGCGCGTCAAGGGGGACTCCTGAGCATCGCGACTCAGGAGCCTAACTGGCCCCGTAGCCCCTCACTCCTTAGTTCCGAAAGGCTATGCTGGGTGAGGTACGCGCGGAGTCGGGCTCTGCAGACGTGGAACGGAAGATACACCTACATCACGCCTCCCTACTTGTTGTTCGCGCGCCAAGGGGGACTCCTGAGCATCGCGACTCAGGAGCCTAACTTGTCACGTAGCCCCTCATTCCTTTGGTTCCGTCCTGGTTTCCGGTCGGGGCTAATGCTGGGTGAGGCACGCGCGGGGCCGGGCTCTGCCAACGTAGAACACAAGCAAGTAGGGAAGAAAAGCATAAAATTCAAGGAATTTAAAAGCAAATATTACAACCCATACTGCCGTCTAGGTACCAAACGCGAGTTTAAATGCCTCCCCGAGGCGTGATGCATGTGCAGGAATTGAAAGAAGAACAGGGATGGAACGGAGTCACTCGTCGGCGGTGAAGCTGTGTGGAGTGGCTTCGCCTCATGGAGCAGCAGGGCCGGCAGCGCCTTGCTTTGGCCTGGTGCTGAAGGCCCGGAACTTCCCCAGCAGCGCCTCCGCGCGCCCCTTCACGGCTTCGACAGCGGCAGCAGCACCTCCGCCGCTCACCGGTTCCAGCACGCTGTCGAGGTCGGCGTTGGGATCGCAAAGGTAGATGTGGGCGAAGACCCGCGTCAGCGCAACAGAAGACAGGACGCGCGCCTCGGCCTCGGCCGTAGGGCCGATGCCAAGGGCGACATCCCCAAGGGCCTTAACCAGGAAAGGAAGCAGCTTGGCGGGGCCGTCCCCATCACCGGCTAGCGGGCTGTCCAGGCCGTTCTCGTAAAGCGTCTTCAGCGAAGCACGGGCATCTTTCTCCATGTCCGCGAAGGCCACGCGATCCTCGGCGAGGACCCGAGCCTTGGCGTCCAGCTCGGCCTTCGTCACCTCCAGCTCCTTCTTTAACGCGCCTAAGCGGTCGCGGCGCTTCTTGAGCTTGGCCTCCCGGTCCTCGAGCGCCGCCTCGCGCGCCTTCGCCCCCTTCTCCTGTTCCTGGCGAAGACGTACCTCCTCCACGAGCTGGCCCCGCAGGCCTTGCAGCTCATCCTCCAGCGCCTTGCAATGACCACGGGCTTCAACCACCTCTCCCAGGGCCGCGTCTCGGGCAGCCTTCGCCTCGAGGACGGCCCGCCTCTCCTTGTCATAGGCCGTCGAGGCCTGAACCAACACCGCCCGGATCGAAGCATCAGAGCGAATCCACCCCGAAGCCAGTTCCAGGCGCCCGGCCACCAGGCGAGGGTCGGCGCTGAGAAGATCCTGCCGCAGCCGGTCCAGTTCAGCAGCGGCACACTCCAGGATGGAAGAAGAAGGCGGAGAAACATCATTGTGCTCCAAGACAACAGGAGGAGTTGGGGAAGCAACGGTCGGTGGAACGGGAGGAGAAGGTAGCGGCGACGAGGCCGCCGTGTCCCGAGGCGGAGTACGCTGCGCCTCCACAGCCGTAGCAGCGGCGCCAAACGAGGGCACCCCAGGAGTCACTTGGGCCATGGGGGCTGAGCTCGGCCCCGCCAGCATGGCCAGGCCTCCCAAGGGTGACCGGGCAGGCGAAGCCCGCGCGCCGCGGTCACCCCCCTCCACGGGCGGACGCGCTGCCGCGGATGGAGCCTCAGGAGCCCCCTTCGGCTTCTTCGCCATGGGCGCCAGCCTATTCAAGAGAAGCAATCATCAAGCCTCGTCGGCGGAACGAGAAACAAAAGATCAAGGATCAAGCGCTTACGGGTCATCGCCGGTGAGCTCGGGCAGCCTCCGGCCCAACTTGAAGCCTGACAGCCAGCTGGAAGGGTCGACCTTGGAAGCAGAAGGCGCGTCTGCGGACTGCCTCGGGGCAGGGGCAGACCCGCGGGAGACCAGCCCGGTGTTGTCCTTCTTCGGGATCGAGGGCGAGCTCCCGCTACCCAGCGCGTCATCGTCATCATCATCATCATCATCACTCGGCGAAAGGCGGAGAGTACGGGACAAGCGCCGAGGGAGGGGAGCCCTCGACTCTCCATCGGTCGCCCCAGAGTCGGGCCCCTCTCCCCGCTCCTCTTCGTCCTCCTCCTCGCTGGAGTCGCCGGAGGGCACGTCCACCGGTCCTTCGGAGGCTGCCACGGGCATGAGCCCGTCCCCGTTAAAAACAGGCATGGACTTCACCACCTGCTCCCAGTCGTCGCGAAGGAACAAGGGCTTGGGAGCACCCTTCAACCTTGCCACCTCGCCCCCGACCAGAGATTGAAGAACCGCGGTCACATCCTCTTCGTCCACAGCCTCGGGGCTCGGATGAGGCCTCCACATTGGAGGAGAGTACCGCCGGAGCGGAGCCAGCTGGTACTCCAGGAACTCCTTCAGCAGCGACGCACCGGTCAACTTCGCCGCCGCCGTACTAACCGGCCTCAGGTCCGCGTCCATCTTCACCAGCACCAGTTTCGCGCGGGGGTCTGTGAGCTCCGCTCGGCACCAGTCGCTGGAGCTCGCGGGCTGCTCCGCAGGCAAGATCAGCCGAGGGTGGATGCACCCGGCATCTACCAAGACCCACTTGCTCCTGAAGCCCTCAACCCTCTTCCCGGGATTCGAGATGGTAATGGTGCCGCCATACGCGACGAAGCCCGCGCACGCGGAAGGAGAACTGCCAGAGATCCGGAGGAAGAAGTAATGGCGCAGCAAGGCCACTGAGGGCTGCACCCCTATGTGGGCCTCGCAGTAGTAAGCAAAGATCGCCAGAAGAAGAACGGAGTTGGGGTGGATATGCAGAGCCTGCAAGTTGTAATGGCGGAGGACAGAGAAGAAGAACTCGGAGAAGGGAGGCACCAGGCCCGCAGCAATGGAGCTCGCAAAGAGAGGATAAAAGGTGCTCCCTCGGCCCTCAGGGGTGGCGGTGCCGGCCTTGAACACCTTCGTCCCGTTGATGCCCTGCGCCGCCGCCATCCGGCGCAGCCGGGCAAGGCCAGCCTTGGACACATTCGGCAAGTCCAGGGCAGGAGAACACCAAGCTTCGGCCGGAGGCTGACGAGGCGCCATGGCTTCCTAGGTCGCGCAGCAGGCTGTGGACCTGGAAATTTGGAGGAAGAAAGGGGAAGGCGCAAGAAAGGGGATCTGAGCAGCAAAAGGCAAAGTCTGGGCAGATGCCGCTCCTTTATCAACCTGCGCGGTTGCTGAAGCACTTGCGTCCAATCAACCGCCATGCGGCGCCCAAGGCCGCAGGCTGTTAGGGCCCGCGGCGCTTCACCCTTGCCCTTCCGCCTCTCGGCACGGCCAAGTCCATGCGCGCCTTGGGCCCAGGGGCTACTGTCGGCGTTCTGGGAACGGGGGTCCCCAGACTTGCCTGCCTGCGGCCTGCGGCGTGGCTCAAATGGGGGCCCAGCATGGCCCATCTTCATCAACACAAGGCTCAAGACCCTCGCGAGGGGCCAAGCCTCGCGGGGTGGACGACACGGCGTTTCCTCAGGCGCAGCCTCATCAGGCTGGCTCGCGAGAAGGTGGAGATATCAAGGCGGGGTACCTCGCGAGGTGCCCATGACGTAAGCCATGACGACTCAGGGTGCCAGGCGGGTGCCAGCGCGCGCAGCGTCCTTCTTTCCTCTTTGGTGCAAAGTTGACAAGCGCAGCCGCGGAGTACCGAGGCATCGGGTAAAGGTTGCCATTTCGGTGCAACGAGACCAAGACCAGGAGGACCACGAGATGGAGGTCACCATGGAGCCCAGCACGGTGTCATCACCAGAGCCTTTGGCAGGCGGAGACCAACTTTAGTCAGGATAAGTGTACTCGCTGTCCCCCTTCAAATTATCCCGCCATTGTTGGCTCCCTTCCCGCTCAATATTTGGGAAGAGGACCAGGGCCCTCTATAAATAGGACTAGCCACCCACGTAGCAAGGGGGTGGTTCGAGGATCATCGTCGAAGTGGGAGAAAGAGAGAGGAGGAGAGAGAGAGAGGTGACTGAACTCCACCTAGCAGTTCATCGCCCCAGCCAAGAGCAGACCCTCGCGAGGCTGTTCTTCCCTGTATTGTTCATCATCTCCAGCCACAGAGGCAATCCACCAACCACACACTGGAGTAGGGTATTACACCACAATGGTGGCCCGAACCAGTATAAATCTTGTGTCCTTGTGCAGTTCTTTTAGTAGTTTAGATCCTTGCGAGACGGGGAGGTAGAAGGCGTGATCTCCGCGCGCACCCCAGTGTTCGAACCTTAAGGGTCTGCCGGAACCCGTGAATCTGACAATCTTAATGCCCAATATGTGAGCAGCTTCACCGAGGTCTTTCATTGAAAAACTCTTATTCAAGTATCCCTTTATGCTATCCAGAAATTCTATATTATTTCCAATCAATAATATGCCATCCACATATAATATTAGAAATGCTACTCAGCTCCCACTCACTTTCTTATAACTACAGGCTTCTCCAAAAGTCTGTACAAAACCAAATGCTTTGATCACACTATCAAAGTGTTTATTCCAACTCCAAGAGGCTTGCACCAGTCCATAAATGGATCGCTGGAGCTTGCACACTTTGTTAGCTCCCTTTGGATCGACAAAACCTTCTGGTTGCATCATATACAACTCTTCTTCCAGAAATCCATTCAGGAATGCAGTTTTGACATCCATTTGCCAAATTTCATAATCATAAAATGTGGCAATTGCTAACATGATTCAGATAGACTTAAGCATCGCTACGGGTGAGAAGGTCTCATCGTAGTCAATCCCTTGAACTTGTCGAAAACCTTTTGCAACAAGTCGAGCTTTATAGACAGTAAGATTACCGTCAGCGTTAGTATTCTTCTTGAAGATCCATTTATTCTCAATTGCTTGCCGATCAATGGGCAAGTCAACCAAAGTCTACACTTTGTTCTCATACATGGATCCCATCTCAGATTTCATGGCTTCTAGCCATTTTGCGGAATCTGGGCTCACGATCGCTTCTTCATAGTTCGTAGGTTCATCATGATCTAGTAGCATGACTTCCAGAACAAGACTACCGTACCACTCTCGTGCGGATCTTACACTGGTTGATCTACGAGGTTCGGTAGTAACTTGATCTGAAGTTTCATGATCATTATCATTATCTTCCTCACTAATTGGTGTAGGTGTCACAGAAACCGGTTTTTGTGATGTACTACTTTCCAATAAGGGAGCAAGTACAGTTACCTCATCAAGTTCTACTTTTCTCCCACTCACTTCTTTCGAGAGAAACTCCTTCTCTAGAAAAACTCCGAATTTAGCAACAAAAGTCTTGCCTTCGGATTTGTGATAGAAGGTGTACCCAACAGTCTCCTTTGGGTATCCTATGAAGACACATTTCTCCAATTTGGGTTCGAGCTTATCAGATTGAAGCTTTTTCACATAAGCATCGCAGCCCCAAACTTTTAGAAACGACAACTTTGGTTTCTTGCCAAACCACAGTTCATAAGGCGTCGTCTCAACGGATTTCGATGGTGTCCTATTTAACGTGAATGCAGCCGTCTCTAAAGCATAACCCCAAAATGATAAAGGTAAATCAGTAAGAGACATCATAGATTGCACCATATCTAATAAAGTACGATTACGACGTTCGGACACACCATTACGCTGTGGTGTTCCGGGTGGCGTGAGTTGCGAAAGTATTTCGCATTGTTTTAAATGTAGACCAAACTTGTAACTCAAATATTCTCCTCCACGATTAGATCGTAGAAACTTTATTTTCTTGTTATGATGATTTTCAACTTCACTCTGAAATTCTTTAAACTTTTCAAATGTTTCAGACTTATGTTTCATTAAGTAGATATACCCATATCTGCTTAAATCATCTGTGAAGGTGAGAAAATAACGATATCCGCCACGAGCCTCAACATTCATTGGACCACATACATCTGTATGTATGATTTCCAACAAATCCGTTGCTCTCTCCATAGTACCGGAGAATGGTGTTTTAGTCATATTACCCATGAGGCACGGTTTGCAAGTACCAAGTGATTCATAATCAAGTGGTTCCAAAAGTCCATCAGTATGGAGTTTCTTCATGCGTTTTACACCGATATGACCTAAACGGCAGTGCCACAAATAAGTTGCACTATCATTATCAACTCTGCATCTTTTGATTTCAACATTATGAATATGTGTATCACTACTATCGAGATTCATTAAAAATAGACCACTCTTCAACGGTGCATGACCATAAAAGATATTACTCATATAAATAGAACAACCATTATTCTCTGATTTAAATGAATAACTGTCTCGCATCAAACAAGATCCAGATATAATGTTCATGCTCAACGCTGGCACCAAATAACAATTATTTAGGTCTAATTCTAATCCCGAAGGTAGATGTAGAGGTAGCGTGTCGACCGCGATCACATTGACTTTGGAACCATTTCCCACACGCATCGTCACCTCGTCCTTAGCCAATCTTCGCTTGATCCGTAGCCCCTGTTTCGTGTTGCAAATGTTAGTAACAGAACCAGTATCAAATACCCAGGTGCTACTGCGAGCATTAGTAAGGTACACATCAATAACATGTATATCACATATACCTTTGTTTACTTTGCCATCCTTCTTATCCATCAAATACTTGGGGCAGTTCCGCTTCCAGTGACCAGTCTGCTTGCAGTAGAAGCACTCAGTCTCAGGCTTAGGTCCAGACTTGGGTTTCTTCTCCTGAGCAGCAACTTGTTTGCTGTTCTTCTTGAAGTTCCCTTTCTTCTTCCCTTTGCCCTTTTTCTTGAAACTGATGGACTTATTGACCATCAACACTTGATGCTCCTTCTTGATTTCTACCTCCGCGGCTTTTAGCATTGTGAAGAGCTCAGGAATAGTCTTATTCATCCCTTGCATATTATAGTTCATCATGAAGCTTTTATAGCTTGGTGGCAGTGATTGAAGAACTCTGTCAATGACACTATCAACAGGAAGATTAACCCCCAGTTGAGTCAAGTGATTATGATACCCAGACATTTTGAGTATATGTTCACTGACAGAACTATTCTCCTCCATCTTGCAGCTATAGAACTTATTGGAGACTTCATATCTCTCAATCCGGGCATTTGCTTGAAATATTAACTTCAACTCCTGGAACATCTCATATGCTCCATGACGTTCAAAACGTCGTTGAAGACCCGGTTCTAAGCCGTAAAGCATGGCACACTGAACTATCGAGTAGTCATCAGATTTGCTCTGCCAGACGTTCATAACATCTGGTGTTGCTCCTGCAGCAGGCTTGGCACTTGGCGGTGCTTCCAGGACGTAATTCTTCTATGCAGCAATGAGGATAATCCTCAAGTTATGGACCCAGTCCGTGTAATTGCTGTACCATCATCTTTCAACTTTGCTTTCTCAAGGAACGCATTAAAATTCACGGAACAACAGCACGAGCCATCTATCTACAATCAAACATAGACAAGCAAGATACTATCAGGTACTAAGTTCATGATAAATTTAAGTTCAATTAATCATATTACTTAAGAACTCCCACTTAGAAAGATATCCCTCTAATCCTCTAAGTGATCATGTGATCTAAATCAACTAAACCATGTCTGATCATCACGTGAGATGGAGTAGTATCAATGGTGAACATCAATATGTTGATCATATCTACTATATGATTCACGCTCGACCTTTAGGTCTCCGTGTTCCGAGGCCATATCTGTTATATGCTAGGCTTGTCAAGTTAAACTTGAGTATTCCGCGTGTGCAACTGTTTTGCACCCGTTGTATTTGAACGTAGAGCCTATCACACCCGATCATCACGTGGTGTCTCAGCACGAAGAACTTTCGCAACAGTGCATACTTAGGGAGAACACTTATACTTTGATAATTTAGTGAAGGATCATCTTATAATGCTACCGTCAATCAAAGTAAGATAAGATGCATAAAAGATAAACATCACATGCAATCAATATAAGTGATATGATATGGCCATCATCATCTTGTGCTTGTGATCTCCATCTTCGAAGCACCGTCATGATCACCATCGTCACCGGCGCAACACCTTGATCACCATCGTAGCATCGTTGTCGTCTCGCCAATCTTATGCTTCCACGACTATCGCTACCGCTTAGTGATAAAGTAAAGCATTACAGCGCGATTGCATTGCATACAATAAAGCGCCAACCATATGGCTCCTGCCAGTTGCCGATAACTCGGTTACAAAACATGATCATCTCATACAATAAAATTTAGCATCATGTCTTGACCATATCACATCACAACATGCCCTGCAAAAACAAGTTAGACGTCCTCTACTTTGTTGTTGCAAGTTTTACGTGGCTGCTACAGGCTTAGCAAGAACCGTTCTTACCTACGCATCAAAACCACAACGATAGTTTGTCAAGTTGGTGCTGTTTTAACCTTCGAAGGGACCGGGCGTAGCCACACTTGGTTCAACTAAAGTTGGAGAAACTGACACCCGCTAGCCACCTATGTGCAAAGCACGTCGATAGAACCAGTCTCGCGTAAGCGTACGCGTAATGTCGGTCCAGGCCGCTTCATCCAATAATACCACTGAACCAAAGTATGACATGCTGGTAAGCATTATGACTTATATCGCCCACAACTCACTTGTGTTCTACTCGTGCACAACATCAACGCATAAAACCTAGGCTCGGATGCCACTATTGGGTAACGTAGTAATTTCAAAAAAAATCCTACGCACACGCAAGATCATGGTGATGCATAGCAACGAGAGGGGAGAGTGTTGTCTACGTACCCTCGTAGACCGGAAGCGGAAGCGTTAGCACAACGCGGTTGATGTAGTCGTACGTCTTCACGGCCCGACCGATCAAGCACCGAAACTACGGCACCTCCGAGTTCTAGCACACGTTCAGCTCGATGACGATCCCCGGACTCCGATCCAGCAAAGTGTCGGGGAAGAGTTCCGTCAGCACGACGGCGTGGTGACTATCTTGATGTTCTATCGTTGCAGGGCTTCGCCTAAGCACCGCTACAATATTATCAAGGATTATCGTGGAGGAGGGCACCGCACACGGCTAAGAGAACGATCACGAAGATCAACTTGTGTGTCTAGAGGTGCCCCCCTGCCCCTGTATATAAAGGAGCAAGGGGGAGAGGTCGGCCGACCCTTGGGGCGCGCCAAGGAGGGGGGAGTCCTCCTCCTAGTAGGAGTAGGACTCCCCTTTCCTAGTCCAACTAGGAAGAGAGAAGGGGGAAGGAAAGAGAGGGAGAGGAAGAGGGAAAGAGGGGCCGCGCCCCCCTCCCCTAGTCCAATTCGGACTCCCTATGGGAGGGGGGGCGCCACCTCCAGGGATGCTGCCCTCTCTCTCCCCTCAGGCCCACTAAGGCCCAATACTTCCCCGGGGGGTTCCGGTAACCCTTCCGGCACTCCGGTTTTCTCCGAAATCACCCGAAACACTTCTGATGTCCGAATATAGCCGTCCAATATATTGATCTTTATGTCTCGACCATTTTGAGACTCCTCGTCATGTCCGTGATCATATTCAGGACTCCGAACAACCTTCGGTACATCAAAATATATAAACTCATAATGAAACTGTCATCGTAACGTTAAGCATGCGAACCCTACAGGTTCGAGAACAATGTAGACATGACCGAGACACTTCTCCGGTCAATAACCAATAGCGGAACCTGGATGCTCATATTGGCTCCTACATATTCTATGAAGATCTTTTATCGGTCAGACCGCATAACAACATACGTTGTTTCCTTTGTCATCGGTATGTTACTTGCCCGAGATTTGATCGTCGGTATCTTAATACCTAGTTCAATCTCGTTACCGGCAAGTCTATTTACTCGTTCCGTAATACATCACCCCGCAGCTAACTTATTAGTTGCAATGCTTGCAAGGCTTATGTGATGTGCATTACCGAGAGGGCCCAGAGATACCTCTCCGACAATCGGAGTGACAAATCCTAATCTCAAAATACGCCAACCCAACAAGTACCTTCGGAGACACCTGTAGAGCACCTTTATAATCACCCAATTACGTTATGACGTTTGGTAGCACACAAAGTGTTCCTCCGGTAAACGGGAGTTGCATAATCTTAGTCATAGGAACATGTATAAGTCATGAAGAAAGCAATAGCAACAAACTAAACAATCAAGTGCTAAGCTAACGAAATGGGTCAAGTCAATCACATCATTCTCCTAATGATGTGATCCCGTTAATCAAATGACAACTCATGTCTATGGCTAGGAAACTTAACCATCTTCGATCAACGAGCTAGTCAAGTAGAGGCATACTAGTGACACTATGTTTGTCTATGTATTCACACATGTATTATGTTTCTGGTTAATACAATTCTAGCATGAATAATAAACATTTATCATGATATAAGGAAATAAATAATAACTTTATTATTGCCTCTAGGGCATATTTCCTCCAGTGGTGTTGGGAGTCTAGAGACGGGAAACCCCTGGTCGATTTCACGTCAACATCGACAATGGTGTTCTTGCCCCGTTCTCCCTTATGAGGGGGCATTCGAAATCCCTTCTCCTTCCCCAATTCCTCGAGTGAAAACCCTGGCCATGTTAGGCCGAGTGTCCTGGGCCTTCCAGAAGGCGTCCCCTAGGAGTGCGTGGGGATTGCTGGCGTGCTTTGTGATTTTGTTAGTGATTTTGTATTGCTAAAATTCTGTTAAAAGGGAATTTTATTAATTACTTAATAGCTGACCATTGGCCATTGAGTATTACTCCATGTGTCCAAATTATCTAAAGTTCTAGCTCTGTCCTAAGACAAATTTGACCAAGTTTATTAAAAACTTATATCAAATTTGCGTGCTACGTATATTTGATGTTGTAGATATTAGTACTTCCTCTGATCCAAATTAATTGTCATGGTTCTAGTACAACTGTTCCATAGACTTGGTCAAATGTTGAGAAATTTGACTTAAGGCAAAGCTATAACTACAAATAATTTGACAAAGGGTGAAAAGAGGATAGTATTCAAGATGCACACATTAGGATTTTGTAATACTTCCCACTCAAATTCAGTAAATTGGCAAGTACTGCCATGGCACACTTAAATAGATGTATCTTGTAGATGCTTTCATGAATAAATCGTTTAACAAATGTATTGTTGTTGTGCTCTTTCTATCCTCGAGATTTATGTTTTAGAGGGGAATTGGCAGGAAGGAAATGCCAGAAATATCCACCCTGATGTGCTTTGGGTCTAAATTATGTTAGACTTCAACTTCATCAACTGTAAAGCTTTAGCAATTAGCTGTATTTCCAAAGAAAGAATAGATGTAGAGAATGAACCACTGTTTCACGGAGCAGCAAAAATTCACGTGGTCAGGTAATAAATCGATTTGTAATAGCCTGTCGAAAGAATATGTAAACAGATGTAAGATTGTTGGCCGAAATTGTCATGTTTCCCTATGAACAGCGTCAAGTGCCTTCCTGAAGGCGGTGCGCAATCTCAAGTGTATGGGAAGAGCTTCTTCATGGTTCTAATCAGCAATGGTGGTGGCGCTGGATATGGCACATCAAATGAGATCACAGAGGGCCGGTTGCTGAACAGGCCTCAAGCGACCCCGCAGGAATGAATGATCAGTGACCAATTTTAATGTTGTGGCTGATGATTGGGAATTTGGCAAAACATACACTGGTAAGCATTTCCTGCTCTAGAGAATTAGTGACAGCGACTTACAATTTCTCAATAAGAGAAAAGAGAATCATCCTGTTTATCCTTATCAGGCACAAGGTCATTAGGAAAAGAACATAATCTCTACAATATATTCCTCTGAGGAATGAGATGATTATTAGGAAGAAAAACTATGCTTAGTGCAGACTGCAGAGCATCAGATATTTGTTCTGCATTCTACAGACTTATAAGTGTCGCATGGCTTGATTCAGAAATATTTACAGGACTACAGCATCTTTAGATCCTGAACCCCGATCCTTGTGCACTACCTTACAATACTGCAGAAAAGAAACAGGATTCATTCCCACTGAACCCAAATTAAACGTGGCAACTGTAGTACTGTAGGTAACTGAGCGGAAGCACTCGTCCAGATTGCAATGCGTGACAAAAGACTGATCAGATTGCAACTGTGTGAAATTCTAGCTGCACAGCTATACAATCTAAAGAAGAAGAAAATGAACATATCAAATCAGTATGTCTTATATAAACGATTTCGTCACTGAAGCATTTGGTCAGAATTCAGGATCAGAACAGTTTCATTGAACGCATGATGGTATTACAGACTACTGAACACAAACGCACGACAGGGAGTACATCCCATCCACCACGGCACAATCACACAGAGAAACACGGCCGCCACCAGCACAGCACACCACGCATCTAGCCTCCGAAGCCGTAGAGGGTGCGGCCCTGGCGCTTGAGCGCGTAGACGACGTCCATGGCGGTGACGGTCTTGCGGCGGGCGTGCTCGGTGTAGGTGACGGCGTCGCGTATGACGTTCTCGAGGAAGATCTTGAGGACGCCGCGGGTCTCCTCGTAGATGAGGCCGGAGATGCGCTTCACGCCGCCCCTCCTGGCCAGCCTCCGGATCGCCGGCTTGGTGATGCCCTGGATGTTGTCGCGGAGGACCTTCCGGTGGCGCTTGGTGCCGCCCTTTCCCAGCCCCTTGCCGCCCTTGCCGCGCCCGGACATGGCCGCTCCTCTCCGAGGGAGTGTGATTGGGAGGAAGAAGAGGAGCTGCTTTGGAGGGAGTCTGATGCTTGCGATGGGATTGGGGATTTGAGGGCGCGGGGGTTGGTTTATATGGGGAGGATTTTGGAGGGAACTGCGAGATTTGGGGGCGGGAGGGAGATGCTTTGCTTGGTCGATCCGCGAGACGGTGGAGATGCGGCGTTGGATTGAGATCAGAAGGGTGGGATGAGGTGGGAGGGTGCTGGCCGGGATTGATGACGTGGCGCCGTTTGTGGGATTTGGGCGGTTGTTTCATGCTTCTGTTTCGCTCAGATTTTTATTTTATTTTTACAGTCTGTTTCACTAGTACTCCTACTTTGGTTGAGGCAAATTGGGTAAAATACACTGGTTGCAAGCTGGAGAAACAGAATGGAATGGATTTGATCCATCTCTCGTCTTATGTAGAAGTGGTGAGATTACCTCATATGCACATAAACAATAAGAACAATTGTGATTTTTTTTAGTTTTCATAGTATGTTATTAGAATTCTAAATGACGTGTCAATTGTATTTGCAGGAACAAAAAATTATAAGTGCGCTCATGAGTATAACAAATACAATATGATATCATACAAATAATTCACATCGTTTCCTAATCTCCATCGGTTCGCCTTTTCTTTTTCATCAATGCTCTAAATTATCTCTAACAGAACAGGTAGAAGAAACTATAAAAAGGCAGTCCATGATATCAGATGAGAAAAAATCATTCATTATTTACAAAGGGAGAAACAAGGAGGAAACTTTGACAAGCCAGAAACTTCGGTCAACTTGAACACGCCGACCCATTTCGTTCGCACGGATTTGTTTGGGTCCACACACACAAAAAAACATGGCCCAACGCGCCGACGAAAACGGACAAATGCCTGCTTTCTCGTTCACTTTGACTCATTTTCGGCCCAAAATTGTGTTGAGTTTGTGTTCCTCGCGGAGATGCAGCGGACGCCCGCGACGTCCTCCCCAGGCTCGTCAGACTATGGCACACCATCTTCATTCCCACCACTTCTCCCTAAAATCCTCCCGCCCTTCAACCATGGCTGACGCGCCCAACCCCGCCGCTTCCGGATCGATGACGTGGCACCGGGTTTGATAAGTGGGTGTTTGTCTCAAGTTGGAGACGGGAATAAGAGGTGTGCCCGGCAAATGGGGGAGATGGGGACCATGGGGACCTTGGTTCTACTCATATGTTTGGCTGGGACGAATTAGATTAAATAAATTATTAGTATCACCTCGGTTCCTTCGACTTATAAGACGTTATGGATATTTTAATATGGACTACATATGGATGGAAATGAGTGAACAAACACACTAAGACGTGTCTATATAGATCTGATTCAGAAAAAAAATAGAACAGCTCATAATTTGAAACAAAGGAAGTACATTTTGGTTGGATAGATGTAATATACTGATATATTTGGTCCATCTCATGTCTTGTGTATAAGTAATGGGATCTACCTCTCATATTCACACATGTAATATTGGGGGGGGGGGGTCGAATGAAGCCATGAAGGGATCTGATGCGGAGCATCCCACGTTCATCCCCATGTACACTCCGACTACTCTCCAAGCCCTAAGAGAACATAAGACGAGACCTCATCTATACACCATTGGACACAAGGTGAACTCGCTCCTCTTCGAACCATCACTTTTCATACGTGAGACATGGCTACTACCTAAACATGTGTGTTATGCATGACCAGGAACCAAGAGGAAGACCATGGACAAGAAGGCGAGGACACCAAGCGCGAGGAACGAGAAGAAGAGCTACGGAAGAAGCTCCAGCCACCGGACGACCGATCGAGACCGGACGTCCGACGCCTGAAGACCCACCGGACGACCGGCAATCCCGCATCCGAGCCAAACGAGCGGACGTCCGACAAGTCCCGGACGTTTAACACACTCCAACGACCGGACGTCCGACCGTCTCCGGAAATCCGCCGCCACGTCAATCGAGCCAAAACGCCGGACGTCCGACAAGTACCGGACGACCGGACCCTCGTGAGCCACCGGACTTCCGGTACCCGTCGGATGTCCGACGCCTGTCTGTGCATAGTGTATCGGGCCGAGCCCATGTATCCCTTCGCTCTCACTTACCCCTTCGTGGCCCTAGACTATATATACTCCTCCACCTCCATCATTTGAGGGTTAGCGTTGGTTTAGCTCATACTTAGAGATAGAGCTTCGCTCATCCATCCAGATCTACTCCACGAGAGAGACCGCGACCCCTCTTCGGAGAAGATCCACTTGGATTCAAGACCTCCTCGCGGAGAAGATCCCCTCGTGGATACAAGACCTCCTCACGGAGAAGAACCGACTACCTTTGTATCGTCCTTAGTTGATTGTGGATCGTGTATCTTACTTTATGTATTCGAGGATCTAGCGCATGTGTAACTTGTTCTTGTTGGTTGAGTGATCCTCTTGTATTTCTCCTTGTGTTTCCCTCGTTTTCCCCTCGTGTTCCTCGTGTTCTTCGCGGGATCCGCTCCTTTCGTGAAAGATCGGGCGATTAGGGTTCTACCCTACATCATCTTGGTATCTAGAGCAAGGTTGATCACGATTTTGGAGCCTCCCCCACTGTTTTCTAGCCATCTTTTGCTTGATTTCATCCTAAATTCAAAAATCCCCACCAAAAATAGTCCCATTTTTTTTGTGATTTGTTGGTTTGATGATGTTTTGTTGATTTTGATCTATGGATTTGCTTGGTTTCAAGTGGATCTAGCATCTCCCCAAGTTTCCCCATCTTTCATCCATGAAATCTCATCAATTTTGACCCCCAAATCCCCAAATTCCGCCCAAAATCACGTCCCGAATCTCGGATCTGGAGTTAACCCCGATACACCGGACGACCGGCCCTTTACCGAACGTCCGGAGCCGCAGGAACCACCGGACGTCCGACCTTACCGGACGACCGGAACCCCCTAACCCGAGCAGAATCAGCGGATTTCCGACCCGACCGGACGTCCGGTGACCGGACGACCTTTTTTTCCGGACGTCCGCTACCTGTAGATATCAACGTCGCTCAAATTTTGTTTCGGCCATAACTAATTCATCCGGAGTCCGATTTTGACGTTCTTTAGCTCGTTAAAAAGCTCTTGACATCCTCCTTCTCACAAAAATACCACCAACATCTTTTGGCTACATCAAATTTTGACAATTTTGACATCTTTGCCTAGGACTTCCACCACATCATCCGATACACCACCACCGACTTCCGCAACCTAACCAATTTTGTTCCCCGTCGTATTAGTGGTTGCTTGAGGAGTGATTCGAGTCTCCTAAGGTGTCTAGGCTACTTAGGGACGGTTGCTTCTTCATCAACCACCGCCACCACTTCCGCATAGGCTTGACCACTATACACTTCTGCCACCCTAACTTAACCCAATTTTGTTTGTGTTGTGAGTTGTGTCTCCTAAGGTGTTTCGGCTACTTAGGGACCGTGCTTCCAACTCCGACACCGTGTATAGTCCACCACCTTACACTCCATATCCGCATTGCGTACTCCATAACTCATCATTGCCTTTCCGCAATCCCGTTGATCTTCCGCAACCACCACCGCATCCCGCTACCACCATTTTGACATTTGAGATTTTTGAGTTCACGGTTTTTTTCGTTTCCTAAGGTGTTTCGGCTACTTAGGGACGAGTCTCCATCATCTTGGTATCTCCATCAAGATCACCGCCACTCATCATCGCCACGGAGGTAACCTCCGTATCATCTCGGTATCGTGGCAATAGAGAAAGAGCAAAGAAGCTTGTAAGCAATAGCCATAGCATCCACCACATTGCATAAGATTGTCATATCCGATCATCTTGGATCAAACACCGGGAACCATACATACATAGCATACTTGGGATAGAAAGTTTATCCATTTTGCATATCATAGGTTGTGCACAAGTGTCGTATCCGCCGATAGAGCAATCGTGCTAGCGTCTCTCTTGAGTTATGCAACACGAGCGTTTTCCGTGGATTCCACATTTTGTGCTCATCCTTGGTTGCACGACCCCATTTATCTATCCGTCTGTGTGTTTCCGTGTGCCACATATTGCTATTGGTCTACTTGTTACACTTGCGAATTTGTGAATCTCTTTCAACATTATTGACTCTTGCTAACATTTTGCATTAAATTTTTGTGCCACTATCCTCACCGAGCTCCACCATAAGCCTTACTTGTGTAGGTGTGAGAAACCGACAAGAATTAGTACCAATTCTGCTATTTCCTTATCCACATTGGAGTGATCATTGATCCACTTTCAACTTCGGTGAAGGTACATTGGGTATTCGTTCTTCTCTTTCTCCACTCATATTGGCTCGAATCTTGTGATGGATAGGCAAGGCATTTCATCTCTGGTCTTCCACAACAACGACGGAGTGAACAACTACATCACCAAAGCGTCAATCTTCGATCTACAACGACAAATGCAAGGCGCACAATCAAGATTGCGAGAGCGCATCGAGAACCTCTCCATCGACATTCGTCACTCCGAAGCGAGGAAAAGGGACTACATCGACAACAAGCTTTCCGCACAAAAGGAGGAGCAAGATGCAAGGATGGAGGAGATTCGGGCCTTGATCAAGTCTACTTCCCCTTCGTCATCTTCAAGGCAGCGGCAAGCACATCGATCCTCTTCGGAGCGCCCAAGCGACACAAGCGCAAGACGTCCACGTCCACATCTCCATGGCGACCACCATCACGTTCGTGATCCACCTCGTCATGAAGGGCAATTCACCTCCAAGCAACATGTGCAAGCACGACAACGACACCATCATCATGATGATGCTCCACAAGCGCCTTCCTACAAGTCCCAACAAGCCCTACTTCACGCCAAGTCCAAACTTCATGAGCACAAGAGAAGACCGCGAGACGAGCACCACCAAGACGGAGCTATGGCTACACCAACCACTTCGGCATCTTTGCCAAGTGCTATCAAGGCATCTTCGCCTTTGGACGTACGGCATCTTCGCCTACTTCCCACAAGTACGCCTATAACGACTTCATCAAGTCCAAGGCGACCACCTACGAGCGAGGGTGACACTTCCATCTTCGGAAGCCCCCCAAGGAAGATGGTCGGGCATGGTAAATGTCCTTCGGTCATGGAGACGAGCTACGAGGTGCCACATCATTTGGGCCTCCAACAACAAGACGGCGACAAGAAGGTCGAGCAAGGGCCATCCCCTTCGACCACGGCGATGAGCATGAACCTCTTCAACAACATGAAGACAGCGCCCATATTGGGCTCATACTCCGAGTCAAGCTACGAGACCGCACATGAGACCTTATCTTTGGTCTTCGAGGAGAGTGATGATGTGCCATCTTTGGCCTTCATCCATGGCTACGACCACGACATGCTTGAGCATGGAGACATTTGCACCAACATCTCTCCGACAACGACATGTGACGAGATGCCCCAATTGCCATGTGAGGAGAGCCACCACAGCATGAGTGACATGAGTGACTCCACCACATGTGACATTGAGAGCATTTCCTATGAGAGGATGAGTGTGACCACCACTAGACCCACACTTGAGAGCATGCCACACATCCTATGTGAGGTTGAGAGCCATTTGTGTGACTCCACCAACCATATGAGTGAGAGCATCCGAGAGGGAGTGAGTGAGCCACAACACTTAGTGAGTGAGGTAGTTGACACGGCATGTGAGGCCACTTTGACTTCTAAGGACTTAACCTCTACTCCTGGTGCGTTTTCTTCTTTGGTGCTAGGTCTCCTACATGACGACACGCCTATCCTCGACGAGTCCATGCCTCCAATGGAGACAACGATGGCCATGGTGAAAGAAGATGCACCACCCACATGGTTCCATTACGATGAAGATGACCACGCCTTGGTCTTCGACACCTCACCTACAACACATGAGCGATGCTCCAAAGGTAACATAGGTGATGGTGCTTCTCTTGTCCCACTAGTGGAATATTTTACGAATGATTGCTTGCATGATGTTGACATACCTATACCCATGCTTCATGCTAGTGCGACTTCTTCATGTCATGACTTACCTATTTATGACAAATATGATGATGAGCATGTTGATTTGCCTAGTTGTGATGCTATGCTCCATAGGGTATCATGTGAAAATTCTATTGGTCACATCATGTTTGACAATCCATTAACCTTTGTCATATGCTATGAGTGAGATATCTCATATTGCATCATTTCAATCTCAACATAGTGACTATGCATGCCCCATTCACATAAATCCCATTCGCACTTACGGCATAGATGACGAGATGATGGTCATTGGATTTTGTTTTTCTTGTGATGATATTGCCATGCTTCCTTTACATGATTTGCGCAATTCATCTACTATGCCATGCCATGATCACAATGTTCCGCATATGCTTTGTTTTGGATGTTGTCAATATTCTCTGTGTGATGTTTCCACTAATGATCATGAGGAGACCCCCATAGTTTCCTCATGCGTATTAGGAGATTTTGATGCATTCCATACATTGCATGATTCCCATAATTGCTTGCACCATATGCATTCCATTAACAACAATGCTCTACATATTTCCCATGATGCATTACATCCTTTGAGTCTCCATTATGCTATACATAACAACAAACCTATCATGATGGATGACATGTTTCTATATCACGCATCTCATTTATTCGAGCATTGGCTATTTTGTGCTAACAAACACTTGCATGTGTGCATCATGATGGATGATGTGTACATCTACCACGCACACACAATTTTGCCTTTTGTCTTTGTTTTGTGTAGGTACTCACGTATACTCGTCAACCTCTCAATCCCAAGAGTTGACGAAACGAGCTCTTGAGAGCAAAGATGACTTGGGATCCCGTGAACTATCCTTTGCACCACTCTCTTCGCGCAACGACTATGCGCATCTCTTTCACTTGGCTCTCACACGGCTATGGGCTATATACCACTTCTCGCTTCTTGCTCATTTTACCGTGTTCACTTTGCATGCTATGCTTGCTTATATGCCTTTGCCATGCAATTGTGACCCTTGCTTGCATCTACCCATGATTCACCATTATGCTACTTCTACGTGTATTTGCATGCTTGGTGGAGATCCTTGTTGCTATTGCCATGTTTATCATGTGCCTCTTGCTATTGATACTATTTTGCTCATATCGTGCATTCATACTTGTGATGTGTCTTGTGCATTATTCATGACTACCATTTGCACACATGACATACTTAACATGATTCCTTCTAGTACGTTGCATCTTCGCACTACTAGCTTGCTTGCCTTGATTCATATGATTGCTTGCTTTGTCGCATCACCCATGTTCCATTATTACTTGCTTTCTTGGGTTGATGACGTATATGTTCATGCCTCTCACATGATACATCTTGTGATGCATGCTTGCTTGCTTGCACCTATTCTATTTGGTTGTTCTCACATCATATGCCTCTGTACTATGAAATGCTCCCTTGTCCTTTCTTATGATGTGTAGCGACCCGACCCGAATGGATCAAGTGCTCTCTGCTCAGGTGTCATCCCTGGATCAGTAATGCTGACACCACACAGTACATCGAAGGATTTATAGCAGAGTGGCAATCACACACTTATTACATCGTTGTCTCAAAGAGAACTTATTACAATAAATATGGCTTAAGGCCATCTAATAACGATAACAACGGAAGACTCGGAAGATAAATGGGTCCATCAACTCCAACGACATCACTGAGTATAGAACCACGACCTAAAAGCACCTTACTCGTTGTCTGAAAAGTCTGCAACATGAAATTTGCAGCCCGAAAACGGGTCAGCACATGGAATATGCTGGCAATGTAACACATAGAGAGTAATGGAATGAAACAGCTATACTATATGCATATATGGCTGGTGGAAAGCTCTATGGTTACAGTTTTGCGTAAAGCCAATTTTTCCCTACTGCAAAGGAATAAATTTATTTAACTATCATGGTAGTTGTTAAACATCGAGAATGGTTGACAGCATTCCGATCCCAATTAAGTGAACAATTAAAACCCAACAACATTAATTAGAAGTAACATGATGAGATTCACATGATATTCAAGTACTAGATACTCAAGTTGTCCATAACCGGGGACACGGCTAATCATGATTAGTTTGTACACTCTGCAGAGGTTTGTGCACTTTTCCCCACATGACTCGATCGCCTCCGTTTGTCTTCTCGCACTACATGGTGTTTGAGAAACGGATGACCGAGACATAGTCTTTCAGAAGCGCTAGCACCTTACATGTGGGGTAGACCGTACCACCTACAACCCCTACATCTGCTAGTCCACCCCGTAAGAGTTCGCACAACTTAGTCAACTATGCCAGAGCCCATAGTAGCATGTGGCTGCACACGGAAGTTTCTAGCATGAATTATCTTATGATCCCTTTGAGCCTGGGTGGCGGTCCAAAATAAAACAGGCAAGTCCTGATAGACATCAGGTGCCTCAATCCACCCAGATGTGTGTTTAAGTGACCACCTTAGATAAACCATTAAAATTATCAACTCACATCTGTCATGGATATCACTCACCCAATCCACGTCTACTAGCATAGCATGGCATAATAAGCAAACGTAGAAGTAACTCCCAAAGGTTTCATAATAATACAGGTGATAGGTACTACCTTATCTACTTCCCATCCCACAGTTTAATTAGATCCTAATCATGCAATGTGAGAAGATTGATCTAATGCAATAAAACATGGGTTGTAGAAAAGGTATGATCAAAGTGTTACTTGCCTTGCTGATGATCCGCGAGTCCTAGGGTTTCGAAGTAACAAGCGGCGCAATCCGGGTGATCTATCACAGACAAACAACAAGCACACAATAAGTACTCATCTAATGCACAGGTAAAACTCGAACAAGAGAACGAACCAGAAAGTTCAACTTAAGAACTCCGGTTGCAAAGAAAGAACGAACCGAACAAAGAAACAGAAAACAAACGACGGAAGAAAACAACTCGGTTCTAGCAAGTTGAAACTAGGTCAAATTTTACTGTAGCAAAAGCTTGTTCAAGTTGATTAGACGGAACGGCGGTTTCGAAACGAAACTCCAGGCGCTTGAATCACCTGATTCCGATAAACGAGCGAGAAGAAAGACTAGAACGAAGATCGGATCTAAGATCGCGATCGCGGAATAAATCCGACGAGAAAGAAAACAATGAATGGTTAAACGAACGGGCGTCGTTAACCGGGAATAATCGGTGATCACGTTCGTTGAGATGAACGGTCCGACGAAAGAACGAAAACCAATCTAGGGTTTTCGGAAAAGAAACCAAAAAGAAACGGAAAACCGATCTAGGGTTTCGGAAGAAAACCGAAACGAAAAACCGGAAAGAAAACCGGAACGGTTTAGAAAAGAACCGGAACGGTTTAGAAGAAAAACCGAACCGAGGGAAGAAAAAGAGAAGCGACACGGGGCAACCTTGGCGAGGGGCTCCGGCGAACGGCGGCGTAAGGCGGCGGCGGCGACGACGTAGGGCGGCGGCGGCAGCGATGTAATGCGGCGGCGGCGGCTTAGGCGCGGGGCGGCGCGGCTAAGGCGGCGGCTTAGGGCTGCGCGCTGCTGCTTGCTGCGGCTTAGGAGGAGAGGGGGCCTGGGGTTTTGATGTGAGGAGAGGGGGGGGGGTTATGGGGTATTTATATAGGTGAGGGGGGGATTTACTTGGGGTAGGGGGCAAGCAAAAGAAAAAGAAACAAGGAAAGAGGGCTAGCCTAGAGTCCTAGAGGGACTCGACTAGAGGCGAGGCGGCGGCCTGGCGCCTGGCGCCTGGCGCTGGCGCACGCGCGCAGAAAAACAAAAGAAAGAAAATCTAAACGAACTCCAAAATTCCTAAAATAAATTTTCCTCGACTCCTAAAAATGAGTCGAACAAAATGAACTTTACTCCGGGCCTAAAATGCAATTTTCGAAAACGCGCATTTTCCCCTATCCAAATAAAAAGCAAACAAAAAACTCCGGCAAAACCAAAATTGATCTATTTATTAAATCTTCATTTTTCCTAAATTTGGGAAAGTCATATTATTCCCTCTGTCATATATTTTGACACCGGAAAAATAATTGAAGATAAAACAAATAAATCAAATGATCCTCTTTTCAAAATTTGAGAAAACTCAAATATGAAAATAACGAAATCTCCAACTCTCTCCGAGGGTCCTTGAGTTGCGTGAAATTTCTAGGATCGACCAAAATGCAAGAAAATATGATATGCATGATGATCTATGTATAACATTCCAAATTGAAAATTTGGGATGTTACAAACCTACCCCCCTTAAGATGAATCTCGCCCTCGAGATTCAGGTTGGCTAGAAAATAGGTGAGGGTGGTCCTTGAGCAAATCTTCTTCTCTCTCCCAGGTGGCTTCATCCTCTGAATGGTGGTTCCACTGAACTTTGCAAAACTTGATAACCTTGCTGCGAGTAACTCTGCTGGCATAATCGAGAATCTTGACTGGCTTCTCCTCATACGTTAAGTCGTCCTTCAATTGAATCGCTTCGAGTGGCACGGTATCTCTTAGCGGTACCTCCGCCATCTCGGCGTGACATTTCGTCAGCTGGGAAACATGGAATACATCATGAACTCCTGACAGTCCCTCTGGTAATTCCAATTTATAAGCGACTTCTCACATGCGTTGCAAAATCTTATATGGTCCAACGAAACGCGGTGCTAACTTTCCCTTAACTCCAAAGCGCTTAACTCCTCGAAGTGGGGATACTCGGAGATAAACTCTGTCTCCGGTTTCGTAGACTGTCTCCTTGCGTTTAGAATCTGCGTAGCTCTTCTGCCTGGACTGGGCTACCTTGAGCCTATCGCGAATCAACTTAACTTTCCGTTCAGACTCCTTAATCAAATCTGGTCCAAAGAACTGACGGTCTCCAACTTCGTCCCATGACAACGGTGTTCTGCACCTCCTTCCGTATAAAGCTTCGAAAGGTGCCATCTTCAAACTGGTTTGGTAACTGTTGTTATAAGAAAACTCCGCATACGGCAATCCCAACTTGATCCATAATCTAGTGCACAAGCTCTCAGCATATCTTCCAAAATCTGATTGACTCTCTCGGTCTGTCCATCTGTCTGTGGGTGAAAAGCTGTGCTGAACTCTAGTCTGGTTCCCAAAGTTTCATGCAACTGATTCCAAAACTTTGAGGTAAACTGGGTTCCTCTATCTGATACGATACTTCTCGGAACTCCATGCAAACAAATGATCCTAGTCATGTATATCTTCGCCAACTTAGCACTGGTGTAAGTGGTCTTAACTGGAATAAAATGTGCTACCTTTGTCAAACGATCAACTACTACTCATATCGAGTCATAGCCTGCTTTCGTCCTGGGTAGTCCTGTGATAAAATCCATGCCTATCTTATCCCACTTCCACTCGGGTATCGGCAATGGTTGTAACAATCCTGCTGGCTTCTGATGCTCTGCCTTCACTCTCTGACATACGTCACAAACTGCTACATATGCTGCAATATCCTTCTTCATTCCGGTCCACCAGAATGTTCCCTTCAAATCCAAATACATCTTGGTATTCCCTGGGTGAATCGAATATGGTGAATCATGTGCCTCTTGCAAAATCAACCTCCTGATCTCCGGGTCATTTGGCACATAAACACGGTCCTCAAACCATAGGGTATCGTGCTCATCCTCACGAAATCCCTTTGCTTTTCCTTCGCTCAATTTCTCTTTTATAGAAGCAATCTCCTTGTCAGATTTCTGAGCTTCTCTGATTTTATCCATCAATGTTGACTGAATCTCCAATGCTGCTACATAGCCTCTCGGAACTATTTCCAAACATAGCTCACGAAGGTTTTCTGCTAACTCCTTTGGTATTTTCCCGTCATTAGAGTATTGACATGGCTCTTACGGCTCAATGCGTCAGCTACTACATTAGCTTTTCCGGGATGGTAATGCAATCTCATATCATAATCCTTGATGAGCTCCAACCATCTCCTCTGTCTGAGGTTCAACTCCTTCTGCGCGAAAATGTACTTCAAGCTCTTGTGATCCGTGTACACCTCACAATGATTTCCAATGAGGAAATGTCTCCACGTTTTTAATGCATGCACTACGGCTGCTAACTCCAAATCATGCGTGGCATAATTCAACTCATGAGGCTTCAGTTGCCGTGAAGCATACGAAACAACTCTTCCTTCCTGCATAAGCACTGCTCCAAGTCCTCGACGTGAAGCGTCGCAATACACCTCATAATCCTTGGTCTGATCTGGCAAAATCAATACTGGTGAGGTAACCAAACGTTTCTTCAACTCCTGGAAACTAGCCTCACACTCCTCAGTCCATTTGAACTTAGTATCCTTCTTCAACAACTCCGTCATAGGCTTCGCAATCTTTGAGAAATTCTCAATAAATCTTCGATAGTATCCTGCGAGTCCAAGAAAACTCCGGATCTCTCCAACTGTCGTTGGTGATTCCCATTTGGTTACGGTCTCAACCTTTGTGGGGTCAACTGCTATACCTTCTCCGGATATAACGTGTCCGAGGAATCCAACTTCCTTCAACCAAAACTCACATTTGCTGAATTTGGCGTATAACTGATGTTCCCTTAGTTTCTCCAAAACTAAACGCAAATGTTCCTTATGCTCCTCTTCATTCTTTGAATAAACCAGGATGTCATCAATGAACACTACGACGAACTTATCCAAAAACTCCATAAACACTTTGTTCATCATGTTCATAAAATAGGCAGGTGCGTTAGTCAACCCAAATGACATAACGGTATACTCATACAGTCCATATCTTGTGGTGAATGCTGTCTTAGGTATGTCCTGCTCTCGAATCTTCAATTGATGGTACCCTGATCGCAAATTGATCTTGGAAAACACTTTAGCTCCTTGCAACCGATCAAATAGATCGTTGATCATTGGCAGTGGGTACTTGTTCTTGATGGTTACTTCATTCAATCCCCGATAATCTACAACCATCCTTAATGATCCATCCTTCTTTTCTAGAAGTACAGGTGATCCCCAAGGCGAATAACTTGGGCGAATGTAACCTTTATCCAATAACTCCTTAATCTGATTCTTAATTTCCACCAAATCCTTTGCTGGCATCCGGTATGGTCGCTTCGATATTGGGCATGTACCTGGCAATAACTCAATCAAAAACTCAATGTCTCTATCCGGTGGCATGCCTGGTAATTCCTCAAGAAATACATCAGGGAAACCCTTTACCACTGGTACTTCCTCCTGCACGACTCCTGTTAGGCAATTTACTTGTGTCCTGTTTGGCACATGCCGGGATACATACTTGATCCTTCTCCCTTCTGGTGTGGTAAGCAAAATTGACTTACTAGCACACTCAATATTCCCTTCATACTTTGATAACCAATCCATGCCTAATATCACATCCAATCCTTGAGATTCCAATACTATTAGGTCTGAGGGAAAAATATAGTTACCAATCCTTAATGGTAACCGATCACACCATCGTCTAGCCATAAACTCCGCTCCTGGTGAGCTTACTAACATGGGTGACCTAAGGGCTTGGGTTGGTAGGTTATATTTATCCACAAATCCCCTTGATATGTATGAATGCGTTGCACCAGTGTCAAAAAGAACAAGTGCAGTAAATGACTTAACCAGAAACTTACCGATTACTGCATCAGGCTGATCTTCAACCTCCTCCACATTAATGTGGTTCACCTGTCCCCTATTGAAAGGGTTCGGCTTCTTCCCAGAGCTTCCATTGCCATTTCCATTCTGGCCTTCGGGACATTCATTGGCATAATGTCCGGTCTTGGAACACTTGAAACAGATGACTTGACTCAGGTCTCTCTTGGTTGGGGTCGATGGGGTGGTGCGGTTCTGGCCGTTGCTTCCTCCATTCCCATTACCATTCTTGTGGCCATTATGGTTGTGCGAGCTACCTCCTCCATGGGTGTGCTGAAACTGAAATCCCGATTTAGGGGCAAAACGGGGCTTCTGCTGGGCTCCAGAGTTATACTTCCCCTGTCCATACTTCCTCTTACGGTTTTCAATCTACTGTTGCTTTCCTTCAATCATGATGGCACGATCTACCAACTCCTGGTAGTTCTTGAAACTTGCTACCATCAATTTCATGCTTAGTTCATCATTCAGTCCTTCCAGAAACTTCTCCTGCTTAACTGCATCCGTAGCAACGTCATCCGGGGCATAACGTGCTAACTTGCTGAAATCGTCAATGTACTGGCCAACTGTCCTTCCTCCTTGGCGTAAGTTGCAAAACTCACGCTTCTTCATGGCCATAGCTCCTGCTGAAACATGGGCAGTGCGGAAAGCTTGCTGAAACTGATCCCATGTGACAGTGTCAACTGGTAAGTGGCTGTGAAATTCTCCCACCATGCTGCCGCGGGTCCGTCAAGCTGGTGAGCGGCAAACTTTACTTTCTCACCATTCGTGCATCCTGTAGTGGTCAACTCCCTTCCTATCTTGCGGAGCCAATCGTCTGCTACTATCGGCTCGGTGCTACTGGAAAACACCGGCGGATTCAGCCTAAGGAAACGGGCTAAGTGGTCAACAGGTGGTGGTGGTGGTGGTGGGTTGTTGTTGTTGTTCTGCTGGTTCTGGACTAACATCTGCATCAATTGATTCTGCTGCTGGATCAACTGAGTGAGCTCCAGTGGAAATCCATTGTCACGTCTCGGAGGCATCTGAGGGTTTAGAAAAGACGAGAATTAAGAATATAGTGAGGTCTAAAGGGAAAACACTACCCCAATGCACATGAGCAAATGCACACAAAATCACTTCATTCAATCAAACAAGGGCTTACAATCGGTCTAAAACTATCGCAAAAGTGCTCGACTATAATGTTTACAGGGGGGAATGCTACTACTATTGGTGGTCATCTAGAAATTTGAACCGGTGGAAGACTCCATGATATCTGTCCGGCTTCGTCTTCAAAGTCGGGTTCACTTGGATCCGAATCGGTGTCGTCGATGATGATGTAATTGTCCGGACATGTGACGTACATGTCTTCCTTCCTGGATGCTAACTTCACCTTGAGTTCTTCAATCTCCTTCTTAAGATCGCCATTGTGTCTTGCTAGAGCTACGATCTCGTCCATGTAGTCCTTGCGTGTAGACTTCAGTTCTCCTTCTAGCTCGATGATCCTTGCCTTCGCATTCTTCAACTCTATCATATCATTGCACATCTGGTTCTCGTGGCGTCGAACGTGCTGGTTTAACACCTGGATGAAAGATGCAATGGATCTATCCTTCTTGGTGCTGACTAACTCCCATTGTTCGTCTCGGCGTCCGCAAATCTAGTAGATAGTGTCCTTGAGGTCTTCTTGGTAAACTTCTCCAATGCGTCCCATAGTGATATGAGCTGCCATGCTCCTTCCCAGACTCCAGGTTGGTGCATTGAAAACACTATCTATGGGCTTCGTGAGTGGCGTGAATGTCCTTCCCGGAACGTGAGCTTGAATCTTCCAGCGCTCCTCTTCAGGAAGAGTGGCGTTGAAGGTTCCCGTGAAGCTTGGTAATCCAATGTTCAGGTACTTGGTGACTTCCTTCAGGTGAAATCCAAAAGGTGTGCCTTCATCCGGTTGAGCGTACTTAATCTTCGCGTTCGTCATCCTAAAAGAGTAGAAAAGATGAGGAGTTAGAAAATGAGAAGAGAATGGTAATCTATGGCTTTAACTTAGTGGTCGTGTCCTACAGTCAGCGTGTGCTCTGATACCATCTCTGTAGCGACCCGACCCGAATGGATCAAGTGCTCTGTGCTTAGGTGTCATCCCTGGATCAGTAATGCTGACACCACACAGTACATCGAAGGATTTATAGCAGAGTGACAATCACACACTTATTACATCGTTCTCAAAGAGAACTTATTACAATAAATATGGCTTAAGGCCATCTAATAACGATAACAGCGGAAGACTCGGAAGATAAATGGGTCCATCAACTCCAACGGCATCACTGAGTATAGAACCACGACCTAAAAGCACCTTACTCGTCGTCTGAAAAGTCTGCAACATGAAAGTTGCAGCCCGAAAACGGGTCAGCACATGGAATATGCTGGCAATGTAACACATAGAGAGTAATGGAATGAAACAGCTATACTATATGCATATATGGCTGGTGGAAAGCTCTATGGTTACAATTTTGCGTAAAGCCAATTTTTTCCTACTGCAAAGGAATAAATTTATTTAACTATCATGGTAGTTGTTAAACATCGAGAATGGTTGACAGCATTCCGATCCCAATTAAGTGAACAATTAAAACCCAACAACATTAATTAGAAGTAACATGATGAGATTCACATGATATTCAAGTACTAGATACTCAAGTTGTCCATAACCGGGGACATGGCTAATCATGATTAGTTTGTACACTCTGCAGAGGTTTGCGCACTTTTCCCCACATGACTCGATCGCCTCCGTTTGTCTTCTCGCACTACATGGTGTTTGAGAAACGGATGACCGAGACATAGTCTTTCAGAAGCGCTAGCACCTTACATGTGGGGTAGACCGTACCACCTACAACCCCTACATCTGCTAGTCCACCCCGTAAGAGTTTGCACAACTTAGTCAACTATGCCAGAGCCCATAGTAGCATGTGGCTGCACACGGAAGTTTCTAGCATGAATTATCTTATGATCCCTTTGAGCCTGGGTGGCGGTCCAAAATAAAACAGGCAAGTCCTGATAGACATCAGGTGCCTCAATCCACCCAGATGTGTGTTTAAGTGACCACCTTAGATAAACCATTAAAATTATCAACTCACATCTGTCATGGATATCACTCACCCAATCCACGTCTACTAGCATAGCATGGCATAATAAGCAAACGTAGAAGTAACTCCCAAAGGTTTCATAATAATACAGGTGATAGGTACTACCTTATCTACTTCCCATCCCACAGTTTAATTAGATCCTAATCATGCAATGTGAGAGGATTGATCTAATGCAATAAAACATGGGTTGTAGAAAAGGTATGATCAAAGTGTTACTTGCCTTGCTGATGATCCGCGAGACCTAGGGTTTCGAAGTAACAAGCGGCGCAATCCGGGTGATCTATCACAGACAAACAACAAGCACACAATAAGTACTCATCTAATGCACAGGTAAAACTCGAACAAGAGAACGAACCAGAAAGTTCAACTTAAGAACTCCGGTTGCAAAGAAAGAACGAACCGAACAAAGAAACAGAAAACAAACGACGGAAGAAAACAACTCGGTTCTAGCAAGTTGAAACTAGGTCAAATTTTACTGTAGCAAAAGCTTGTTCAAGTTGATTAGACGGAACGGCGGTTTCGAAACGAAACTCCAGGCGCTTGAATCACCTGATTCCGATAAACGAGCGAGAAGAAAGACTAGAACGAAGATCGGATCTAAGATCGCGATCGCGGAATAAATCCGACGAGAAAGAAAACAATGAATGGTTAAACGAACGGGCCTCATTAACCAGGAATAATCGGTGATCACGTTCGTTGAGACGAACGGTCCGACGAAAGAACAAAAACCAATCTAGGGTTTTCGGAAAAGAAACCAAAAAGAAACGGAAAACCGATCTAGGGTTTCGGAAGAAAACCGAAACGAAAAACCAGAAAGAAAACCGGAACGGTTTAGAAAAGAACCGGAACGGTTTAGAAGAAAAACCGAACCGAGGGAAGAAAAAGAGACGCGACACGGGGCAACCTTGGCGAGGGGCTCCGGCGAACGGCGGCATAAGGCGGCGGCGGCGACGACGTAGGGCGGCGGCGGCGGCGACGTAGGGCGGCGGCGGCGGCGATGTAATGCGGCGGCGGCGGCTTAGGCGTGGGGCGGCGCGGCTAAGGCGGCGGCTTAGGGCTGCGCGCTGCTACTTGCTGCGGCTTAGGAGGAGAGGGGGCCTGGGGTTTTGATGTGAGGAGAGGGGGGGTTATGGGGTATTTATATAGGTGAGGGGGGGATTTACTTGGGGTAGGGGGCAAGCAAAAGAAAAAGAAACAAGGAAAGAGGGCTAGCCTAGAGTCCTAGAGGGACTCGGCTAGAGGCGAGGCGGCGGCCTGGCGCCTGGCGCCTGGCGCTGGCGCACGCGCGCAGAAAAACAAAAGAAAGAAAATCTAAACGAACTCCAAAATTCCTAAAATAAATTTTCCCCGACTCCTAAAAATGAGTCGAACAAAATGAACTTTACTCCGGGCCTAAAATGCAATTTTCAAAAACGTGCATTTTCCCTATCCAAATAAAAAGCAAACAAAAAACTCCGGCAAAGCCAAAATTGATCTATTTATTAAATCTTCAGTTTTCCTAAATTTGGGAAAGTCATAATATTCCCTCTCTCATATATTTTGACACCGGAAAAATAATTGAAGATAAAATAAATAAATCAAATGATCCTCTTTTCAAAATTTGAGAAAACTCAAATATGAAAATAACAAAATCTCCAACTCTCTCCGAGGGTCCTTGAGTTGCGTGAAATTTCTAGGATCGACCAAAATGCAAGAAAATATGATATGCATGATGATCTATGTATAACATTCCAAATTGAAAATTTGGGATGTTACATGATGAGCATGATGCATCCACTTGTTGGGTATTTTACCGCATGAATGATAGGTTTTCCGCTAACCTCATTTGTTTTTCCGAGTGTTTGTCATGTTCTTTCATGTTGAAGGATTCACAAGGCGATACCGTCATGACATAATTTGGTCATGTGAAGGCATACACGATGTGCAACACCAACATTTGTGAGAATCTCCTAAAGGTGAACTCCTTCCCTTTGAGCCATCCTCAAATATGCATATTGGATGGGTCACTCTTTCATTGTTGTTTCCTTTTTCTTGTCTACATGTTACATCTATTGGATGGAGGACCGACATTGGAGATGGAACCCATGGACCTTCAAGTTGAGGATCGCTCGGATTTATTGGATGCACCTTCGAACCTCCACTCATGCCACGACATCGAGCATTGGTATACCAACACCTCCATATTTGTTGATTGTGTTCACACATGTCATGCTCGATGGACATATCATACACATGACAAATTTGCATCTTATGCATGGATTGACTCACATCATGATTGCCTTGTTGCATCTTGTATTCCCATGTCATCCATGATATATGAGCTTGTGCATTTCATTAGCAAAATTGTTGTGATATACCTTGATGGCATATTCATACATCATGATCTTATTGCCTACCATCAATTACATGATCACATCACATTGAGCATCCATTACCATATTCATGCTATTGATAAACCGTCTCACTATGACATCATTTTGCACCGTGGTTGCATTGATCACATCCACAATACATTTGTGTGCACAATGAATGATTTTGCTACCATGAATGTTGTGCATACATTTCCATATCTTTTGGATAAGCTTCATGCACCTTGTCATGATCAATCTTGTTGCATGGACTCATTCTTACATGATGGACACTTTGTGTGCTCTAACCATTGTATTTTCGAGTGTCGTTTGTGTTTGCTCTTTTTGCATGTATACCACTCCGGTGACACCTTGGAGTACTTGGATTGTGCAACGTCTTCCACTCCGTCCAACAACAAGTCTGTCCACGACTACCGTTTCCATGGTGATGAGGATCACAATCCGAGGTCGGATCTTTCCCAAGGGGAGGGGAGATGATGCGGAGCATCCCACGTTCATCCCCATGTACACTCCGACTACTCTCGAAGCCCTAAGAGAACATAAGACGAGACCTCATCTATACACCATTGGACACAAGGTGAACTCACTCCTCTTCGAACCATCACTTTCCATACGTGAGACATGGCTACTACCTCAAACATGTGTGCTATGCATGACCAAGAACCAAGAGGAAGACCATGGACAAGAAGGCGAGGACACCAAGCGCGAGGAATGAGAAGAAGAGCTACGGAAGAAGCTCCAGCCACTGGACGACCGGTCGGGACCGGACGTCCGACACCTGAAGACCCACCGGACGACCGGCCCGGACCAGACGACCGACAATCCCGCACCCGAGCCAAACGAGCGGACGTCCGACAAGTCCCGGACGTTCGACACACTCCAGTGACCGGATGTCTAACCGTCTCCAGAAATCCGGCGCCACGTCAACCGAGCCAAAACACCGGACGTCCGACAAGTACCGGACGACCAGACCCTCGTGAGCCACCGGACGTCCGGTACCCATCGGACGTCCGACGCCTGTCTGTGCACAGTTTATCGGGCCGAGCCCATGTATCCATTCGCCCTCACTTACCCCTTCGTGGCCCTATACTATATATACACCTCCACCTCCACCATTTGAGGGTTAGCGTTGGTTTAGCTCATACTTACAGATAGAGCTTCGCTCATCCATCCGGATCTACTCCACGAGAGAGACCGCGACCCCTCTTCGGAGAAGATCCACTTGGATTCAAGACCTCCTCGCGGAGAAGATCCCCTCATGGATACAAGACCTCCTCACGGAGAAGAACCGGCTACCTTTGTATCGTCCTTAGTTGATTGTGGATCGTGTATCTTACTTTATGTATTTGAGGATCTAGCGCATGTGTAACTTGTTCTTGTTGGTTGAGTGATTCTCTTGTATTTCCCCTTGTGTTTCCCTCGTTTTCCCCTCGTGTTCCTCATGTTCTTCGCGGGATCCGCTCCTTTCGTGAAAGATCGGGCGATTAGGGTTCTACCCTACATCAGAATCACATACAACTTAATATAGTAAGACCATATCCGATGCAAAGCACCTACATAGGCGCTTAAAAAATTAACTTGATGCTTTAATGACTTTGTTAGCGCCTTCGTCTCCAATGCTAAATGACATCTGACAGACGCTTTGTTTTGCTTCTTCCTCTCCTGATAACACAAGGAACTCCCTGTAGCACCTGGCGGTTGTGTAGGCATCAACGCGAAACGAAATCCCAGGATCAAACCGGAAGTCGGCGTAACGATCAGGGATTCTATCCCAGCGCGTGGGCTCAACCCCCGCGTTGTAGACAGCTTAAGATGGTTGAAACGTATCTGGATTGAATTTTAATATAGTCGGACCATGTGGGAAGTAAAACCGACAACATGACAAGGTTAATTGGGAGATTATTCGTCATGCCCAGTAGCACTTGCGGGAATAGAGTGAGACCACGTGAGATGTGAAACCTACGACATGGAGAGGTTAATTAGGAGATTTATAATCATGGATTAAGGGGATAGCTACCTGATCACAGGCAAATTCCTTGGGGTCGCCGAAGTATCGGGGTTTTGTTACTGATGCGATGAGTGAGAAAGAAGTGGTTTTTTATAGTGAAGATGTGGCATACAGGACACAATATCGACAACTGAGCGCATCAAACTTGCAGGCACCATGTCACCTTGCACCCACCATGATCCCCAACGCCTTCGACTGGTCTATGGTTCAACAAAAAAGCAACATCATGAATGATGACCGGTTCAATTAGCACCACCAACCCGAGCTTGGGAGGCCGTAGGTAGCAACATCACCCGGGAGTGGCGGAGTTTGGGGAGCTTTTATTCCGGCCTCTCGATCATTTTGCATGCATACATGGCGTCTGCTGCATGGCAATCAGTAATCAACTCCGTTTGTGTAGCCCGGCGCAAAATCCAAACACAAGACTATAACGAAATCCATACCTCAAATACATCGAACTAAAGAAGAAGGCCACGTCAATGAGGGATGGGAATCAAGACCTGGGGGAGGCATTGGTGTAATGAGGGGAATGTGATACGGGAAGAGACCTTCATCAGGTGAGCATGGGCGATGTCGACATGATGCATGGGGAGGTTGATTTTGACGCATCCTTCAAATTCTCTCCACGCTTGTGGTAAAACCAAGGTTACCAGCAGGTGATGGGCGGATACAATGAGGATTTCAACTTCTTTGCCTCGAGCAATTGCTTCCAGGGTGAAACCTAACAAATCTTTTAATGGGATGTAGATACCCAACTTCGTTGTAGGTGACGGGAATGAAGCAATCCATTGGGGAGAAGATGAACGAGGAAACAAAGATCCATTGGCTTCAAATAATTGGGGAGATGAAAAGGAAGGACATTGGTAAAGAATACGAAGAGAGCGGCGCAAATCAATTGATGGGAGTAATTAAGGGGATGATTTGTCCCATGAAATAGAGAGAGGGATTGTGCATGGTCTGTTTCATATTACAACAAAAACCATGAGTTGTCGCACGTTAAGACTTGTTGATGTGGCTTCATTCAAGGAGCTTTTTTTCCTGCAGAAACGCTTTGGAAGTGGAGCTCAGTGCATGTATGGAAGGGCTTTCACTTGCCATTTAGAGAACGGAGTTTCCTATTCATGTGGAGATGGATTCTCGAAAAGTTGTGAGCATGATCATTGATGAGTCAACTGATAGAACAGTCTTCTCTTCACCGGTGAAGGAAATCAAGCATCTGAGGAGCCTTCGTATGACTACTTTTAGTCTTGTTCATCGTAGTCAGAATAGTGTTAGTGATTTTTTGGCTAAGTTTGCTAGAACTAAGAGTAGAACTGTCGTTTGGCTTAACTCTGGCATGCCAGAAGTTATTGAGCTTTGTAATGCAGACCATGGCATTGATCGCACTTAAGTAATACAAAGTTCACTTGCAAAAAAAAATACTTGTTGATGTGGCAAGCTTGCTGAGGTGGGTAGGCTGCATGTTGAGATAAATAGGGACAGTCTGGATTACACTCTTAGGTATATATGATTCATGGTCTTCTTCGTTTTACTTCGTTGCAGCTTCTTTGCCTTTTGGTTACAGTGATGGCCTTCAGCGGTTTGGTTTTTGTTCTGGTAGGTCGCCCATAGTGGTTCCTTGCTTTGTGTGTGTTGTATATTTTTTTCCATTCTCTATGTGACTCGTACTATCTGGAATGATCTCGTTGAATTCAGTCTCTCCTTCTCGCATGTCTCTTGTGTTTCTATTGGATCCCCGCCTCACTCATGCCAAAGCCGATGAATCCCCTTAGCCACTTGTTGCAAGCAGGGAGAAGGATACACTTGCTCTTGCATGGCGGGATATGAGGCGCACTACGCGAAAAAATGGAAAAATGTCCTCTCTCAACCTTGCCCTCTGACTGGACAACCCATGACTTCCCACTAGCTACTCACTGCCTCCCTCCCCCTCCTACCCCTCCTCCTCCTCTCATCCTCCGCCTCGCCTCATCCACTAGAGCTCGTAGGGACAAATCCTAGCTATAGTCAGATGTCGCATGGTGGGAAATGACGGAGGCCAATGGAGCGTAGGCCATGGCCGTGGTTTGGCTTGAGCATCAACCACCACAGACTCCTCTCCTTCCATGGATTATCAAGTGGGGTTCTTTCCACATTTTTCTCCTTTCCTCCTCATCTCCACCCCTGCACTTTACCTTCTTGGTCTTCTCTGTCCCTCAACCTTTTGACCCCCACCTCGGTCTCTCTACTCGCTCCACATTTTTTTCATTGTCGCACTTCTAAGTTTGATTTCCATATTTTCATTTCAATATTCAAGAAGTTGTTGGTGTGGCAACAAAAAGGAAGCAGCCAAGCAGGTGATAGTAGACCGGGGACGTTCAATTCTTTGATACTTTGTTTTGTATTTCATTTAATTCCAATCTCATTGTTTATGTATAGATGATGCCTACTAGAAGCCCATTCTTTCCGTTCCATGTTTCGATTTTCGTGTTGTGTTTGGCTGCATTATTTCTTAGAAAAATAGCTCTTTTTGTGAAATCACACAAAAGAGTTTCCACTATGGGTAAATCAATTATACCCATGTCACTTACAAGGCACAAGCCAATTGAAATTAATGTTTGCATATTTTCTGGCTATTTTTTTTTTTGAAATGGTCACCGGGGGGGAAAGGCTCCCCACCTGAATAAATTTCAAACATAGCAGAAGAGTACAGGACTCACAAGTTTTGTGAGGAGAGGAAGTCACACCACCGCCCGGTGTGTTCCTTTAGGCTCTCGGTTTTGAGCCGAGGAGCCCATATAGTTATATCATCAATAATAGCCCTAATGGAATCAGCAGTATGAAGGTCTATTCCCTGAAAGACTTTTTTGTTCCGTGTGTCCCATATCTTCCATAGGATGATTAGGATCATGAAGGAGCAGACTGAAGTTGGCAAAGCTGTTGGCGCCCTCGTAGAGAAGAGGTCACTGATGGGCGTATAGCACGGGCGAATGGAAGCATCCTGCCAAATGCCCCGAGTAGACGAGCATGTAAAGAACAGGTGCTCGCGATCTTCAACCTGGTGAGAACATCTTGGACAAGCTTATGTATCCAGAATGCTTTTTTTATGCAAGTTCTTTCGGGTGTTGAGACGGTCGAGGTAGAAGAGCCATCCGAAGATTATAACCTTTTTGGGCACTTTTGAGTCCCAAATGGCAGCGAGCGTGGGGTCGGAGAGATGACCCGAGAGAGCAGCATACGCACCCCGGGCCGAGAAGGCGGGCCCGTTGAGCAGGCGACGAATGTCCGGAACCTGTGAGAGAGCCCAATCCTGCAACAAAGAGTTTAGAGAGGCAAGTTCTGCAATCGCAGTAGTGGTTAGCCAATTACGAAGAGCAAGTTCGATCCCCTCCTGCATAATTGTAACTACCAAGGCATTTTGTTTTATATGGTGGGAAAATAGGGCTGGGTAGACTATAGCCAGAGGTTCTGGCTTTAGCCATCGGTCTAACCAGAAGAAGGTGAAGCAACCGTCTCCAACAGTGCACTGGGAAATCTCTCTCAAGCTCTGTAGGTGTTTGAAAATAGTCTTGGCAAGAAAGGAGTTGTTCTTGCCAAAGCCAATGTGGAGCGGTGAGTGATGCAAAACCCAATCCTTCCAAGGGAGGGAGGAGGAGTGTAAAAATTTGTAGGCAAATTTCAGCAGTAAACAAAAATTTTGCGCGCGAAGGTTTTTAACACCCAAACCACCTGCATCTCTAGGAGTGCACACTTTATCCCAAGCCACCAAGCATTTAGCCCCCGAGCAGGTATCATCTTTGGACCAGAAGAAGGAGCGTCTACATTTATCTATTGCTTCAATAACCTGGACGGGCAGAGAAAAACAGAGCATAAAATACGTGGGGAGACTGTCTAGGACGGCAGAGAGGAGAACTAATTTGCCTCCACGCGAGAGGAGTAGGGCACACCAGCCAGCCAGATAGGTGTTGCATTGGTCGATGACCGGCTGAAAGGCAGAGGGCGGCAGCTTATGCGGGGAGAGGGGTAGACCTAGGTAGGTTTGAGGAAAGGAAGAGATGGTCGTTCCAAGGTCAGAGGCCATAAGAGCGGCCTCATGCGGATCCACGTTAAGGGGGATGAAAGTCGTTTTGGTGAAGTTGATTTGAAGACCAGTGGCTGCGGCAAAGGTGTCTAGAATGTGTTTGAGGTGCTTGGCAGCAGTCGTGGTGGCTTTAACTATGATAAGAGTGTCGTCCGCATATTACAGAACAGGGCACGGGAGGTGGGGACACAAGGGGTGTAAAAGTGTACCATCCTTATGAGCGTTAATGATCATTTGATGTAGAATATCGGCCGTAATAATGAACAGATAAGGAGATAGGGGTCACCTTGACGGAGTCCGTTCTTGCATTGGATCCACTTACCTGGGATGCCATTAAGCATAACAGCGGTGGATCGAGTGGTAAGCAGAGATCGGATCCAGGCACACCAGCGAGGTGGGAAGCCCCTAACCTGCAGGGTGTGGTGGAGGGAGGACCAACAGATTGAGTCGAACGCTTTCCAAAAGTCCAGCTTGACGACAATGGCTGGAGCCTTTTTCTTGGCGCAGCAATGAAGAATGTCAGCGGAGCCGAGGAAGTTTTCAGAGATATTGCGACCAGACAGGAAGCCAGTTTGGTCGGCGTGGACCAGAAGAGGGATATGCGCTTTCAGTCTGTTGGTAAGGAGTTTAGCAACACCTTTGATAGGGAAATTTGAAGGGAGATGGGGCGAAAGTCATTTGGGGACCTGGCGTCATTATTCTTCGGGAGAAGAATAATGAGGGCGCGGTTGAGGCAAGATAGGTCCGAACGCAGGGCATGGAAATCAGCGAAGAAATTGCAGATTTTTTTTGAGAATATGCCAAAAATTTCTGTAGAACCCAGGGCCAAAACCGTCCGGGCCAGGGCTAGCATTTTTATTCATGGACAAGAAAGCCTTTGAAATCTCGTCATCCGTGAATGGGGCATCGAGAGATCGAAGTTGGGGAATAGGTGACGGATATAAATCTAGGAGGGAGAAGGACCAAGTGGGTTGAAAGGCAGTGCCGAGAAGGGAGGTATAGAAGTCTGAGAGGATTTTTGATTTAGCATCATGGGAAAAGAACTCGGAGCCATTGGCCTCCAGGACCGTGATCTTATTTTTGCGAAGGCGGGCAGAGGCTGAGGCATGGAAGAAACGGGAGTTTTCATCTCCTTCTAGCGCAGTTTGGACTTTCCCACGTTGGATCCAGTACAATGCTTTCTCACGGATGGTGCGTTGTAGAACTTTGATGATGACCCGGCGAAGAGCAAGCTCGAGGGGTGATAGAAAGCGAGATTCTTCAATGATATCGAGAACAGATATAACTATTCTGCAATTCTTTTCACGAGTGTTCAGTGGAATAGCAGAGCGCCTCCACCTTTTAAGATCGGACCGCGTACGTTTGAGAGCGGCGGCAAGGCTCAAGGCGTGGTTGGAACGTATACGGGCCTCAGCCCAGGCTGTTTGGACAATGGTAAGGCAGGTTGGTCGAACGGCCCAACGATTTTCAAATCGAAAAAGAGCGGGGCGAGGGATGATGGTGTCTATCGTGATAAGAAGGGGAACATGATCGGAAATATATCAGGTTAGTGATGCAATTGTGGTGTTTGGGAAGAGGAGGTCCCAGTCAACATTAATGAAAACTCGGTCTAATTTTTCAAGGGTGGGCTGATCCCTCTTGCTCGACCAAGTATAGCAGCGGTCCAGGAGAGGGAGCTCTATTAGCCCATGAAGGTGGATAAAGGCGTTGAACATGTCCGCTTCAGATTGCCTGAAGTTATTCGTGTTTTTGTCCGAGGGGCGCCGTAGGAGATTGAAGTCGCCCAAGATAAGCCAGGGGGTGTGTGAGGGTGGGACGAAGGAGGCCAGCTCAGACAGAAAATCCTGCTTGAGGGCATGGTCAGTGGGAGCGTACACGATTGTGACGGCGAGCTTTTGGGGGGAGGCAAGGCAGGAGATCGTAGAAGTTTGGGAGAAATTGCCGGTGTTCGAAGTGAGGAGAGTAAACTGGGAGGAAGAGAAGGCCGAGAGAATGCCTCCGGCCGAGCCGGTGGCCGGCAAGGTGTGGGTGAGATCGAGGTGCTTTGGGAGGAATTTTTTCTGAAGGGAGGTAGTGATAGAGTTGAGTTTGGTTTCCTGAAGGAAACACGCATGTGGGTTAATGGCGATAAGCTCAGATAGGACGTCCGAGCATTTCTGACTTTGGCCAAGGCCACGAACATTCCAACAGCAAAAATTAAACTTGAGGCCATTCATTGAGCTAAAGGTAGGCACCAAAAGTCCAGGTTGCGATCATACGTTACAAAAGGATCGAGAATCAGCTTGCCCATGCATCTATGGGATCAAGTGAGAAGTGCAGGAAAGGGAAAGCTAGGAATTAAAACATTGCCTAATGGGCAGATACGGCCATAACAATTGAGGACTAAGCGGTTTTGGCGAGGAACCGGAGTCCAGGGCAGAGCAGCGTTGATCACGGCGCCGGGGAGGACACCTCATCGATCTCCTGCTGCTCAGCACCGCAGATGAGCGCGATCTGGGCTAGGGATGCAACATCGTGCACCGGCTCGTCCGGAGTGCTGGTAAGGCCGGACTGGTCGAGGGCCGCGACGAGCTCGGCCGTCGCGTGCTGCAGGTCAAAACGACGAGCCTTCGCGCGCATGGCCTGGGTGGTCATGTCTACGAACTGGCCCTCCTCCTTCTCTGCGAGGCGACGGCTCCTACGAAGCTTGGCAGCATCGGTAGCCCGCTTGCCAGCGCCCTGGATGCGGCGGACGGTGGCCTCATGCTCATCTGAGTTGAGCGCAGCAGAAGCCGTGCCTGAACAAGGAGAGCAAGTAGGTAAGATTGGGCGGGAGGACGAGGGGGGGGGATGGGCACGTCTAGGAGGTTACCAGAGAGTTGAGAGCATTCCCCCTCATCAAGGGCCAACGAGGAGAAAGAGTTGGACACCTCCACAGCAGGTGAGAAGGACTCTTCAGCGTCTCCGGCCAGGTGGTCGTCAAGGCCGGTCTCGTCGTCGTGCACCACAGCAGGGTGCAGCAGTGGCTCACCGACTAGAGGCTGGAGGAGGTTGACTCGAGCGTGTAGAGGTTGGGCAGCGGGGGGTGGTGGAGAAGGTTCGCGCGGCGATGAAGGTGGCATGGCATCGACACCATGAGGACCGGTGTAGGGGCCGAAGTGACCGCAGTTCCAGCGCCAGGCGCCGTGGACATGCGCCTGGCTAGGGAGGGCGTCGTCACCGTCGTCATCGAGGGGGACCGGTTGGTCGTCGAAGATCGCCCAGGTTTTGACAACCCGGAGCTTGACGTCGACGACTTGAGCGGGCGGAAGACGGAGGATGCATCCCTCCGGCGTGACGTGGTCTCCTTCCACGCGGAGGAAGGCCCGCATCACCATGAAGTCCCCGGCGTTGAGGCAGTTGTTGTCGACGCAGGAAAGCACCCCAAAGTGGCCGAACACAAAGTTCGCTCCCTGCGGGTGCCAAAGCTCGAGGGGGTAGTTCTTGGCCTCGAGCTCGACTAGGTGATCGTAGCGGGTGGTGGCGCGATTGTCGGTTTCTTCGGGGCGGAGGAGGGTGATCTCGACACCGGCGTACTTCGCGGGGAAGTGCGCTATTTTTTCACAACAAGCTATACGGTTTTGCTAAATCTCAATTGACTTAGACTTAATCAAATCTCGATTGATATTATATCTGCTAGATCTTACATGGAGATCTATGTGGGTTTTCTCTTTTGAGTCCTTCTTTGTATATGCTTTTTTTGTAGTGTTTGTTTCATTGATGTTATGTTTTCTAATTTTTTGTGTGTTTTGATTTTTGCCTTTCTCCACGCCAAATGCAACTATGTACGCCCGATGGCCGTGCGAGATGACAGTAAGACAGTTGCATGTCAGGTAGCCGCATACAACTATAGTGGCATGTCCATCGTCCGCACACTGACGCAACTACAATTGTAAGTCCACCCTGCGAAAAGCAGGCAAGCAACTTTAGTTGTATGTGCACTATTCACTCATTTCTTTTGTTTAAACTTAACCATAACACTATTTTGTGTTCCCGTAATATTAAATGGCAGAGATCACACTAAGAGGTGATGGGAATACATTTTTGACCCCGAGCTCAAATGCTCATGAATGAACAGTAAATACAAGTAAAATACTAAACAATTTTTTTTAAATGAAATTTTTACACACCAAAGATAAGACTCTTTTAGGTGCGTGCAAATTTTCATGCTGACATGACACACGGGAATCTCACTACAAAGAAAAAGCAAAATTGGAGCTCGATTTTTTTTGCAGCTTTCGGCATTTATGGAGCTTTGATTTTTTATTTTTTTACCGAGTTCCACAGATGTCATCTCAACGCCAAAATTTGCAAACACCCAGAAAAAGCCTCTCATCTTCATGTGTATAAACTTCAGACTAATCTATTTGGTTTTTGTTTTGAATTTACTATACATGCGGGTGCAGATGCACCCGAGCTTCGTAACGCTGCTATAGATAACAAAAATCCAGTGATAATCCATTGCATGACATATTTTATTGCTTTCTCTTGGTGACATGAAATACATAAATAAAAAAGTTTATCACCTATTGCATTTGTGTAGCTTGATCAGTGAAGATCTCGTTCCGGCGTTTGGTTTCAATCATCAAGTGGAATGGCATGGGTTGGACCCGTACCTCGGCCTCGTTCCGGCGTTTGGTACATCGCTGGAATGGAATCAGCCCGTTCCCACCGAACGAATATTCCTTGTATATGCGGAACCAATCCATACCTCCGATTCGAGCGGACCACGTGGAACGAGCGGAACCTGCGTCCCTTCCTCCTCCCCAACTCGCACGCACCCTCCAAATCTCAGCGCCGCCCACTCCCCCGACCCAGCGCCGGCTGCCCCTCATCTCCCCGTCGCCTCTCCTCCCGCTCGTCTTTCTTCCTCACAGCTGGCCATCCCGTCGCGCACACATCCAGGCAAAGAACGAGGAGCGGCCGTCCCGTCGCGGACACATCTGAGCGACTATAACTGCTTGCTGCGGGCAGCGGCTAAGAAGGAGTGGAGCAGTGGCTCGTGGCTTGCCGGCGGCGGCCTCCCGGCCTCACCTGCTGGCGGCGGCTCCTCCTTCCTTTGCCTCTTCACAAATTTGTTATTTCTGAAGGCGCTTGAAGTGCAGCCTCGCGAACTCGACCGCCATGGTGCAGACTATCGCTGTCGACAGGGAGTTGTTTTTAGGAGTGGTGACTGATCTGATCTTTTCTGTACGTTGGTGTGTGTGGTGCGTGATATGATCTTTTCTGCTCTCTGATTAGAATATATTCTTGTTCTTTGATCTTGTGTACCTGTATTGCAGCGTCTATATGTACCTCTTAATCGATATAATCAAAGTGTTCACTACATTCATTAGTTTTTCTATCAAAATCTGATTCAGTGTGAGTCAATCTAATCAAGTGAGATGAACAATTCCATTCCATTGCATCTCTTGAACCAAACACCAACATGTAACCGTTCCATTCTTCAGAATTGCTCATACCAAACACAAAAACGGAACCGACCCGTGCTAGTGGAATGGAACCATGACATTCCGTTCCACTTCGTTCTCAAACCAAACACATCCTAAGGAACTGAGTCACACAATTCCTGCTCTATAGAGTCTACAAAGTTTCTCAAAAAGAACATAGAAACAACCTATGACTTGGTTGCACTGTATATCACAGTGAGGAACAAGATTCTTGAAAAGAATATAAAATTCCTAGTGCTCATTCCTCGAAGGAATAGTACAATTAGGACAAAGAAATATGTTCAGTGAAGAGCCTCAGTAGTACATCCACGCTGACAGTAGCTCCAGAGGATTGATGTAGCGTTCAGGAACAGAAGCCATATTTGAGTATTCATACCACTGAAAGCAACAGAAATATTCGAAGATCATTCCACAGTGGTGCCAAACCAAAACATTGGACACTGTAAGCCTGAGCGGAAGAATTCCATCTCCACATATTGCAGCTAGCGCCAGATAGAAGGATGATTTGGTACAGATATGGGATCTAAACCGAGAAGCAACTAGCGTCAAATACTTGAACAAATGAAAGCCAGATTCAGTAGCAGCACAATCTAATCTGGGAAGCAACGAGTGTCAAGAAATAAAAGACTGATTCACTGTAGCTGTACTGTCCAAACAGATCAAATCAGTCGGTCTTAGAGAAAACAAATCACAATTCAACAGTGAAGCATTTCGTCAGGATTCAGAATCGAACTGATTGCATTGAACAGAACAAGGTATTACACAGCCTACTCAACCCAAAGACAGAATACAACGACGCACACCAGATCGGTAAATCCATCCAGCACAGCACATATCACACAGAGCAAACGAGGAAGTTGCTCCACTGCAGATCTAGCCTCCGAAGCCGTAGAGGGTGCGGCCCTGGCGCTTGAGCGCGTAGACGACGTCCATGGCGGTGACGGTCTTGCGGCGGGCGTGCTCGGTGTAGGTGACGGCGTCGCGTATGACGTTCTCGAGGAAGATCTTGAGGACGCCGCGGGTCTCCTCGTAGATGAGGCCGGAGATGCGCTTCACGCCGCCCCTCCTGGCCAGCCTCCGGATCGCCGGCTTGGTGATGCCCTGGATGTTGTCGCGGAGGACCTTCCGGTGGCGCTTGGCGCCGCCCTTTCCCAGCCCCTTGCCGCCCTTGCCGCGCCCAGACATCGTGTCTGGATTTGTTTTTGTTTGAGAGAAGAAGGACTCGTGTGGATGTTGAAGCTTGGGATGGATTGGGGAATCGGAGGTGACGGCTTTATATGGGGTGGGGTTGCGAGGGAAGCCCCGAAATTTTCGGGAGTTGGAGGCGGGAGGTCTCTGCTCTCTGCTGGGTCGATCCGTGGGATGCTGGAGTTCGGCCGTTGGATTGCGATCGGAAGGTGGGATGCGGTGGGAGGCTGGTGGTGCGGATCGGTGACGTGGCGGAGGTGGGGGCATAAGCTTTTTTTTTAGAGAGAAATGTGGGCTGCTTGACTGCTTGTGCTACAATGATTTGGGCCAGGCCAAGTGATTGGAGGTCGACGAGAATGTTCACAGCTCAGTTTTCAGATGTCACTAGTAAGATGCCCGTGCGATGCAACGGGACGACAATGGAATATATGAAGACATTTCTCTAGATAATCATTCTACTTAGGACATACGTTTTTTTCCCTCTCTTCATTCACCCATCCATTTAATTCCAAAGCGTGTTGCCGCAAAATTTACATCCAAAAGCGCATTTGTATTGCTATAAAACTACACAAATCATCCCATTTTCGATAATATATGCGTTCAAATTGCAATGGTCAACATGCTTGGTTCCGCCAGCAAGTTGTGCCTTGACATCTTTATTTTTGAAAAATCCATGCATTAGCTTCGTTGGCCATCCATGCATTAGCTGGCACTGCCTTTGGAAACGCCACCTCTTCTAGCTCCACACCTTAGGGAGTCTCATGTTCGACAACACATGTATCTTAGGGCCTGCACACGAAAAAAGAACCATGAGGAATTGCCGTGAATTGTTGAAAGCTCCATATGCAATATGGTTGTATCATGTTCATATGAGATAACACGATGTTGAATTTACTTGAAAGACAATATTAATTGTAACTGTAGATTAAACTAAACTTGAACCAGAACCATAAATAGGTGTGCGTGCCTCAAAAGCCCGAGAAGACAACCATGTGGTTGCAATGTGCAATATCAACAGTACATCCATACTGTAGTTCAGCAATGATGTTGCCCATTACTAATTCTTTCCAAATCTAGATTAGGAAAAAAATCAAGCTATCTAAGCGACTGATATATGGGTCCATAGATCTAGTCATTATTGTCCATATGAGCAAATCAGGCATTACGACAGAAGCACACTATAGGAGGCAAATTATTTAGTAAACACGACATGGGTTTAACAGCAGGATTATCATCCGAGGAATTAAAGCAAGTTTTCAATGGGATAAAAGCATATAAACCTTACACATTATCAAAATTTACATGCAAAGATTAAAATTGATATGTGAACTGAAATCTTGGAGAGCACAAATATATCAACATGAGTAATGGAATAAAGGTACTATTCTGTTGTGCAAATGGAAACATTAGAGAAAATTAATTGCTCATGTGTGATAGAGAGAAGTGTTAAGTACATAGGAGTTTAGGAATATAACATCATCAAGGAGATAGAAGGAGCGTGTTGAAGTAATGGAAATTTGTCATGAAAATTTGTCATGAAATACGATCTAAAATGAGAAGCGACGAGATTCAAATACTTGAACAAATAGAAGACATATTCAGTGCAGCCATACAATCTAAACAGAGAAATCAAATCAGCCAGTCTTAGAAAAGCAAAACACAAATTCAACAGTGAAGCATTTCGTCATGATTTAGAATTGAACTGATTTCATTGAACACAACATACTTTGGGTATTACACAGCCTACTGAACCCAAGACAGAGCACAACGACGCACGCCAAAGCAGTAAATCCCATCTACCACACAACACATGACACAGAGCAAACGAGGAAGTTGCCCCACTACTGGCACCACTAGACGAATCTAGCCTCCGAAGCCGTAGAGGGTGCGGCCCTGGCGCTTGAGGGCATAGACGACGTCCATGGCGGTGACGGTCTTGCGGCGGGCGTGCTCCGTGTAGGTGACGGCGTCGCGTATGACGTTCTCGAGGAAGATCTTGAGGACGCCGCGGGTCTCCTCGTAGATGAGGCCGGAGATGCGCTTCACGCCGCCCCTCCTGGCCAGCCTCCGGATCGCCGGCTTGGTGATGCCCTGGATGTTGTCGCGGAGGACCTTCCGGTGGCGCTTGGCGCCGCCCTTTCCCAGCCCCTTGCCGCCCTTGCCGCGCCCAGACATCGTCGCTGGATTTGTTTTTGTTTGAGAGAAGAAGGACTCGTGTGGATGTTGAAGCTTGGGATGGATTGGGGAATCGGAGGTGAGGGATTTTATATGGGGAGGAGTTGGGAGGGAAGCCCGAAATTTTGGGGAGTTGGAGGCGGGAGGTGTTTGCTCTCTGCTGGGTCGATCCGTGGGATGCTGGAGTTCGGCCGTTGGATTGCGATCGGAAGGTGGGATGCGGTGGGAGGCTGGTGGCGCGGATCGGTGACGTGGCGGAGGTGTGGGCATAAGCATTTTTTTAGAGAAATGTGGGCCGCCAGTGCTACGATGATTTGGGCCAGGAGTGATTGGAGGTCGTCCTGGCGGTCCTCTCAGCATTCAAGAGAAAAGTGCCTCAACAAGAAAATGCATTCAGAGAAAAGAAGACTGCACACCGCGAGTCGTATTGTTGTATTTCCTTTCGTTTTTTACTTCGCATAATATTAGAATTGTGTTAAGTCATATTTTCTGAAATTTGACCATATTAATGTAAAAACAGCAATTAATCATTTGAAAAAATATAAAATAATCATTACAATGAGCTGACTCCTTGAAACTACATTGAACAAATGACAAATATGCAAGGAAGAAGGAAGAAAAGCTAGTAGGTTCACATCCTTCAGCACCCCTCTTTTCTTTTCCGATGGGGTAAAAAAAGAATTGTCGAGTCTTTCCACAGGACGTGTACCAACTGGGACGGTCATTTTGGACATAGCGAGTTATTTTTGGAGTATCATTTTTTTGCCACGGCTTTCAAAAATGCGATTTAAAGATGAAATTTTGTGAGCACATAAAGATTTTGTCAATGTTTGTACCAAAAAAAAAAGTTCAGAATTTTTTTATTTTTTACAAAAAAAATCAGATTTTACTGTTCACCCAAGCTCATTTTAGTTTGGGCTCAGAAACTCTACGTCCATAGAAAACGCCACAATAGAGAATGAAAGGCACTATAGCTGATTGGTTTACTGTAGCGCCGAATACGCCATAGTGGTCCGATACAGTAGCACTGTAGCATCTGGTTCATTGTAGCTCCCTAGTTTTTTGTCAGCTTTTATTTTGAACGTTCTTGTAATATTTGTTAAACATTTTTTATTATACGGTGAACAATTTATACACTAATTGTTATTGTGGTATATGTAAACTTTTTCTTTAAATACAGTGAACTTCTATGTATACACTGAACAATTTTTAAATACGCGTTGAACATGTTTCTAATATAAGTCGAACATTTTCTTAATATAAGATGAACATTTTTATAATGCAAGATGACTTTTTATAATATAATATGCTGAACATTTCGAATGTATGATGAACATTTTTTTAATGCTCTGTTATTTTTTTATAATACACATAATAGAAGAAAAATAAATGAAAAAAATAAACCCAATAAATAAAACAACAAAGAAAAAATAAATTCAGAGACTTCCTAGAATGTTTCTAAAACCGGTAAGAAACCCTCTAATAGGTTCCCAAACCGAGATCCTCCGGTGAAGAAATAGTGGAGCCTAAAAATGGGTCGACCCAACTAGAAGAGTCGGTAGGCTTACTCTTAGCGAAGCCACTACTATTTGTTGGCATATAGGATTCACCACATGAGAGCGGGGATTCTGCACGCAGGTTCATCTACACCCGATGGTAACAATAAATTCAAAAGTAGTAAAAAAAAGTCATAAACAATGAAAAAATTAGGCATCGAGGATGCTCGTGTGCGCCAGGTACCTGCAAAATTTTGTCGTATTTGGACATTTGAGGAGATTGGTGTATGAGAATCTATGGAAAGGAACATTACTTAGAGCGGATTTTTTACGCACTCCTCAGATGTTCAAACGCCATAAAATTTTGCAGGCACCTTGCACACATGAAGCTTCCTCAATGCCTAAAATTTTCAAGCTTTTTTTACTTATTTTCGAAATTACTGTTCACTGGGTGTAAATGAGCTTGTGCACTGTTTTGAATTATCGCCACCACATGGGCCGCCATAGTTGTGCTCCCTAAACTTACCGGGTAGACGGCCTGGTCGGTGCTCGGTCGGAAAAACTTGATCATAGTACAACTTTGACCTTAATAATTAGAACTTGCTTAACCCTGTAGTGCCTTTTGGGTTCTTCCTCATGAGGATGCGAGGGGAAGACAAGGTAATGTTATGTTTGCGTAGGTAGGTGCACAGAGTAGACGATGCACGTTTCCTTTGTTGTTATGTGCTTCCTCTTCTTATCTAAAAACACAAGTTATAGTGTGTCTCCTTAGAATGTTTAGGTGCTTTCACCGCTTAACCATATTCCTCTTTTCCTTTGAAGCATGTTGCATCAGTAGTATAAATCCGTGTGATCCTTTCTGAGTATGTCATGTATTCTCCCTTGCTATAATCATAAATGCAGAGAATTACTGCTATGATGACACTTTTAGTGCCTACTACCTGGATTACTACGACGACGAGTAGATAGGAGATCCTAAGCAACATACCGATACCTCTGGAATGGGGACCGGTTTGCTTTTACGTTCTAGCCTCTCTAGGCATTCGAGTTGTTGCATGTACTCAGACTCGCCATGTTTTGGCTATGTAATGGATGTAGTGTAATGCGACTTGGATGTATTCTGTATATTGTCTCAAGTGAGGCCTATTTACCATATATTGCTTTTTCATTAGTTGTTTCTATGACGATACCGATAATGTTTCACCCTCATATGTATAGCCATGCGTGTATGTGATGAACCTATTTGAAATGGGCATGTATGATGTATCAAATGCACCTGTATTATAAATTCGGCAGCAACACACTAAATCTGGAATAGTTTCGCGTCCGATGCCTTACCAAAAAGTCACAATATATCCAAGCAATGCCTTCAATAAGGTACCAACACAAGAACATTGCCACTGTCACGTATAACCAACTCGCATCAGACCTATGGTCACACCTCGGAGATCGAAACCAAGTACTCAAGGAGCACCACCAAATCGGAGTCAATCATGTGTTGTCTTGTTGCCATCATTTTTCATGATCATAGCAGCTACATGCGTTTGGCTAGAAATCCCACGGCCGACGATACACAACCGTATGCTCTGCATCAAGCCATCATCCATAGTTCGCATCACATGGTCGAAGGCAAGAAGGCAAATTGACTGGAATTAGAGCCCCCCAAACCCACTAAGAAGCCTTTCGGTTGCATAATGCAATGTGACACGTCTCCAACGTATCTATGATTTTTTTATTTTTTCATGCCATTATCCTACTACTTCCACATACCTTTGGCAACATTTTTTATGATTTTCTTTGACTAAAATATTAATCTAGTGCCCGGTGTTGGTTCCTGTTTGTTCATATTTTTTGTTTCGCAGAAAATCCATATCAAGAGAACTTGTGGCTTCCTCAGAGGTCGGTTGGAGTTGTCCTTCGGGCGCAAGGAACCTAATATTCGGGGGAAATCATGTTAAATTTTTAGGCCGACCGAAGTTTTGGATCTCCTGATATTTAAGAACCCGTGTTCAGCCAGAAAATATGGACATGAAATGAGAAGAATATATATATATATATATATATATATATATATATATATATATAGAGAGAGAGAGAGAGAGAGAGAGATCCAATGTAGAGGGGCCAAGCAAGAAGAAGAAGGAGGGGGGCTCTCTCCCCCATCTCTCTCGGTGGCGCCGTAGCGCTACTAGGGGAACCATCTTGACGGCGATCTGCATCAACAACTTCGCCAGCGTCAACAATGACTCCCCCCTCTATGCAGCAGTGTAACCTCTATTTTTCTGCTGTAATATCTACTTGAACATGGTGCTTTATGCTATACATATTTATCAAATGATGTGTTGCACCTCTATGATGTTTGAGTAGACCCCTTTTGTCCTACGGATTAATTATGGTATGGTGTGATTGATATGAGTTGTGTATTAATATGGTGTTGTCCTATGGTGCCCTCCGTCCCACGCACAAGTGGATTAATTATCGCTGTAGGGTGTTGCAATATGTTCATAATTTGCTTATAGTGGGTTGCAAGAGTGACGGAAGTTTAAGCCTGAGTAAGTGGCTTGTTGCATATGGGATTAAAGGGGACTTTACACTTAATGATGTGATTGAGTTTTGCCTTAATGATCTTTAGTAGCTGTAGATGCTTATTGGAGTTCAAATCGTAAATTCATGTGATCCAAGTACAGAAAGTGTGTTAGCTTATGACTCTCCCTCATGCATATGATAATTATCACACGTGTCATATTCAATTGCCTATGGACAATCCTTCTCATTGTTCTAAAAAAACTCTCTAATAAGACAATTAACTTTTATTATCTTGCAAAGTACTTCTAGTTCTTGCAAACTAGTTTTATTTCTTGTTCTTTTGCGCAGTTAGTTTTATTTCTTGTTCTAGGTAAAGAAAACGTTGGTGTGTGTAGAGTTGTACCGGTGGTCTATAGAACTTGAGAGAATATTAATTTTACCTTTTAGCTCCTCGTTGGGTTCGACACTTATTGAAAAGGCTACAAACGATCTCCTATATTTGTGAGTTATCAAAATGTCACCAGTACGAGCCATCGACAGCACCCAGCAAATATGAAGAGAGAAACCCTCGTGAAGACCTTTTCAGTGGCTGCAACAAGCCGCAACGAGGGTGCCACCGTAAGCTGGAGTGGTCACCCGCCCACACGGACCAAGCACCGACGACAGAGCACACCACCGCTGATTGCCGTCTTGTCAGAGAGAGCCATGTCCAGGTGATTAGCCTAGGGCCCTCCATGCCCGGGTCTAGAGCCCTAGTTCTAAACCCACACACCTCTACTAGCCTTGTGAGGGTGTTGGCGCCAGCCAAGGCCGTCGCTAGGGAGCCGCAGGTGGTCGTCACACCCCATTCTACATCACCACCACCACCAAGCCAACTGACTGTGTTACAAAACAAAGGGTGCCTTAGCTTAGGCTGTCATGGGGTCCCAATGTCAATTATGTCGTGGGACAATCAATCTGACCCATGGCCTTATAACATATGGGTCTAGAAGGCTTGTATTACAAGATAAGGAAACCGACGTCTCAAGGACTCCTTACCGACTTAGATCTTGTAACCCTAGTCCCTGACATCCATATAAGCCAAGGCTAGGCTAGTCGAATAGAGACGAAAACATTAAGAGCTTTGTTCAATCCCTCGATCTTTGCAAGCCATGTACACTCATTATACATGAGCAACATGATTGATGTATTACCTCATCTACCGAGGACCTGAACCTGGGTAAAACTTTGTATCACTTATCATCCGATCTACTCATCAAGCAAATAACCTAACAAGGGATCTGTTGAAAAATACTTTTAACACTGACCGGATCTAAATCACCGCCATCAAGGCATATCTAGATCATGGCAACCACGCCAACTCGACCATGGACAACCAAATCGATGTTGATGGCTCCTCCAAGCACCACGCCAACAAGATCACCATAGCATCCCATGTTGGAAATATGCCCTAGAGGCAATAATAAAATGGTTATTATTATATTTCCTTGTTCATGATAATTGTCTATTGTTCATGCTATAATTGTGTTATCCGGAAATCGTAATACATGTGTGAATATATAGTCCACAACATGTCCCTAGTAAGCCTCTAGTTGACTAGCTCGTTGATCAACAGATAGTCATGGTTTCCTGACTATGGACATTAGATGTCATTGATAATGGGATCACATCATTAGAAGAATGATTTGATGGACAAGACCCAATCTTAAGCATAGCACAAGATCGTGTAGTTCGTTTGCTGTAGCTTTTCTAATGTCAAGTATCTTTTCCTCAGACCATGAGATTGTGTAACTCCCGGATACTGTAGGAATACTTTGGGTGTGCCAAACATCACAACGTAACTGGGTGACTATAAAGGTGCACTACGGGTATCTCCAAAAGTGTCTGTTGGGTTGGCACGAATCGAGACTGGGATTTGTCACTCCGCATGATGGAGAGGTATCTCTGGGCCCACTCGGTAAAACATCATCGTAATGAGCTCAATGTCACTAAGGGTTGGTCACGGGATGATGTGTTACGGAACGAGTAAAGTGACTTGCCGGTAACGAGATTGAACAAGGTATTGGAATACCGATGATTGAATCTTGGGCAAGTAACGTACCGATTGACAAAGGGAATTGAATACGGGATTGATTGAATCCTCGACATCGTGGTTCATCTGATGAGATCATCGTGGAATATGTGGGAGCCAACATGGGTATCCAGATCCCGTTGTTGGCTATTGGCCGGATAGTCGTCTCGGTCATGTCTGCATGGTTCCCGAACCCACAGGGTCTACACACTTAAGGTTCGGTGACGCTAGGGTTGTAGAGATATTAGTATGCGGTAACCCGAAAGTTATTCGGAGTCCCAGATGAGATCCTGGACGTCACGAGGAGTTCCGAAACGGTCCGGAGGTAAAGATTTGTATATAGGAAGTCCAGTTTCGGCCACCGGGAAAGTTTCGGGGGTCACCGGTATTGTACCGGGACCACTCGAAGGATCCCCGGGGTCCATCGGGTGGGGCCACCTATCCCGGAGGGCCCCATGGGCTGAAGTGGGAAGGGAACCAGCCCCTGGTGGGCTGGTGCGCCCCCCATGGGCCTCCTCCTGCGCCTAGGGTTAGAACCCCTAGGGGTGGGGGCGCCTCCACCTGGCTTGGGGGCCAAGCCACCCCCTTGGCCGCCGCCCCCCCATCTAGATGGGATCTAGAGGGGCCGGCGCCCCCTGGCCCCTATATATAGTGGAGGGGAGGGAGGGCAGCCGCACCCAAGTCCCTGGTGCCTCCCTCTCCCCCCCGTGACATCTCTCCCTCTCATTGGTGCTTGGCGAAGCCCTGCCGAGATCCCGCTACTTCCACCACCACGCCGTCGTGCTGCTGGATCTCCATCAACCTCTCCTCTCCCCTTGCTGGATCAAGAAGGAGGAGACGTCTCTCCTAACCGTACGTGTGTTGAACGTGGCGGTGCCGTCCGTTTGGCGCTCGGTCATCGGTGATTTGGATCACGACGAGTACGACTCCATCAACCCCGTTCTCTTGAACGCTTCCGCTCGCGATCTACAAGGTTATGTAGATGCACTCCCCTCTCCCTCGTTGCTAGATGACTCAATAGATTGATCTTGGTGACGCCTAGAAAATTTTAAAATTCTGCTACGTTCCCCAACAGTGGCATCATGAGCTAGGTCTATGCGTAGTTTCTATGCACGAGTAGAACACAAGTTGTTGTGGGCGTTGATTTTGTCAATTTACTTGCCGTTACTAGTCTTATCTTGATTCGGCGGCATCGTGGGATGAAGCGGTCCGGACCAACCTTACATGTACGCTTACGTGAGACTGGTTCCACCGACTAACATGCACTAGTTGCATAAGGTGGCTTGCGGGTGTCTGTCTCTCCCACTTTAGTCGGATCGGATTCGATGAAAAGGGTCCTTATGAAGGGTAAATAGAAATTGGCATATCACGTTGTGGTTTTTGCGTAGGTAAGAAACGTTCTTGATAGAAACCTATAGCAGCCACGTAAAACTTGCAACAACAATTAGAGGACGTCTAACTTATTTTTGCAGCATATGCCGTGTGATGTGATATGGCCAAAAGGATGTGATGAATGATATATGTGATGTATGAGATTGATCATGTTCTTGTAATAGGAATCACGACTTGCATGCCGATGAGTATGACAACCGGCAAGAGCCATAGAAGTTGTCTTAATTTATTTATGACATGCGTGTCAACATAAACGTCATGTAACTACTTTACTTTATCGCTAACCGTTAGCCATAGTAGTAGAAGTAATAGTTGACGAGACAACTTCATGAAGACACGATGATGGAGATCATGGTGTCATGCCAGTGACGACGATGATCATGGCACCCCGAAGATGGAGATCAAAAGGAGCAAAATGATATTGGCCATATCATGTCACTATTTGACTGCATGTGATGTTTATCATGTTTTACATCTTATTTGCTTAGAACGACGGTAGCATAAATAAGATGATCCCTCGCAATAATTTCAAGAAAGTGTTCCCCCTAACTGTGCACCATTGCTAAGGTCCGTTGTTCCGAAGCACCACGTGATGATCGGGTGTGATAGGTTCTAATGTTCACATACAACGGGTGAAAGCCAGATTTACACACGCAATACACTTAGGTTGACTTGACGAGCCTAGCATGTACAAACATGGCCTCAGAACACGATGAAGGAAATATGCCCTAGAGACGATAATAAAGTTATTATTTATTTCCTTATATCATGATAAATGTTTATTATTCATGCTAGAATTGTATTAACCGGAAACATAATAGATGTGTGAATACATAGACAAACAAAGTGTCACTAGTATGTCTCTACTTGACTAGCTCGTTAACCGAAGATGGTTATGTTTCCTATGTTGGGGAACATTGCAGAAAACAAAAAAAAAATCCTACGTTTCACCAAGATCAATCTATGGAGTCAACTAGCAACGAGAGGAGAGTGCATGTACATACCCTTGTAGATCGCGAGCGGAAGCGTTCAAGAGAACGGGGATGATGGAGTCGTACTCGCCGTGATCCAAATCACCGATGACCAAGTGCCGAACGGACAACACCTCCGCGTTCAACACACGTACGAAGCGGATGATGTCTCCTCCTGCTTGATCCAGAAAGGGGGAAGGAGAGGTTGATGAAGATCCAGTAGCACGACGGCGTGGTGGTGGATGCAGCAGTGATCACAGCAGGGCTTCACCGAGCTTCTGCGAGAGGGAGAGGTGTAGCAGGGGAGAGGGAGGCGCCAAGACTTGAGGTGTAGCTGCCCTCCCTCCCCCCTTTATATAGCCCCCCTAGGGGGGTGCGCCGGCCCTAGGAGATGGGATCTCCTAGGGGGGCGGCGGCGGCCAAGGGGGTGGAGTACCCCCCAAGGCAAGTGGAGGCGCCCCCTCCCCTAGGGTTCCCAACCCTAGGCGCATGGGGGGCCCAAGGGGGGGGGTGCACCAGCCCACTATGGGCTGGTTCCCCTTCCCACTTCAGCCCATGGGGCCCTCCGGGATGGGTGGCCCCACCCGGTGGACCCCCGGGACCCATCCGGTGGTCCCGGTACAATACCGGTGAACCCGAAACTTTCCCGATGGCCGAAACTACACTTCCTATATATAATTCTTCACCTCCGGAAAATTCCGGAACTCCTCGTGACGTCCAGGATCTCATCCGGGACTCCGAACAACTTTCGGATTACTGCATACTCATATCTATACAACCCTAGCGTCACCGAACCTTAAGTGTGTAGACCCTACGGGTTCGGGAGACAAGCAGACATGACCGAGATGACTCTCTGGTCAATAACCAACAGGGGGATCTGGATACCCATGTTGGCTCCCACATGCTCCTCGATGATCTCATCGGATGAACCACGATGTCGAGGACCTAATCAATCCCGTACTCAATTCCCTTTGTCAATCGATACGTTACTTGCCCGAGACTCAATCGTCGGTATCCCAATACCTTGTTCAGTCTCGTTATCGGCAAGTCACTTTACTCATACCGTAATGCATGATCCCGTGATCAACCACTTGATCACATTGAGCTCATTATGATGATGCATTATCGAGTGGGCCCAGAGATACCTCTCTGTCATACGGAGTGACAAATCCCAGTCTCGATTCGTGCCAACCCAACAGACACTTTCGTAGATACCTGTAATGTACCTTTATAGTCACCCAGTTACGTTGTGACGTTTGGCACACGCAAGGCACTCCTACGGTATCCGGGAGTTGCACAATCTCATGGTCCAAGGAAATGATACTTGACATCTAGAAAAGCTACAGCAAACGAACTACACGATCTTTGTGCTATGCTTAGGTTTGGGTCTTGTCCATCACATCATTCTCCTAATGATGTGATCCCGTTATCAATGACATCCCCATGTCCATAGCCAGGAAACCATGACTATCTGTTGATCAACGAGCTAGTCAACTAGAGGCTCACTAGGGACACATTGTGGTCTATGTATTCACACATGTATTACGATTTCTGGATAATACAATTATAGCATGAATAATAGACAATTATCATGAACAAGGAAATATAATAATCATTTTATTATTGCCTCTAGGGCATATTTCCAACATCCTAGCCATAGACATGAGTTGTCATTTGATTAACGGGATCATATAATTAGGAGAATGATGTGATTGACTTGACCCATTCCATTAGCTTAGCACTTGATCGTTTAGTTTTTTGCTATTGCTTTCTTCATAACTTATACATGTTCCTATGACTATGAGATTATGCAACTCCTGTTTACCGGAGGAACACTTTGTGTGCTACCAAACATCACAACGTAACTTGGTGATTATAAAGGTGCTCTACAGGTGTCTCCGAAAGTACTTGTTGGGTTGGCGTATTTCGAGATTAGGATTTGTCACTCCGATTGTCGGAGAGGTATCTCTGGGCCCACTCGGTAATGCACATCACCATAAGCCTTGCAAGCATTGCAACTAATGAGTTAGTTGCGGGATAATGTATTACGAAACGAGTAAAGAGACTTGTCGGTAACGAGATTGAACTAGGTATTGAGATACCGACGATCGAATCTCGGGCAAGTAACATACCGATGACAAAGGGAACAACGTATGTTGTTATGCGGTCTGACCGATAAAGATCTTCGTAGAATATGTAGGAGCCAATATGAGCATCTAGGTTCCGCTATTGGTTATTGACTGGAGACGTGTCTCGGTCATGTCTACATTGTTCTGAACCCGTAGGGTCCGCACGCTTAAAGTTCGATGATGGTTATATTATGAGTTTATGTGTTTTGATGTACCGAAGGAGTTCGGAGTCCCGGATGAGATCGGGGACATGAAGAGGAGTCTCGAAATGGTCGAGACGTAAAGATCGACATATTGGACGACTATATTCGGACATCGGAAAGGTTCCGAGTGATTCGGGTATTTTCGGGAGTACCGAGGAGTTACGGGAATTCGTATTGGGCCTTAATGGGCCATACGGGAAAGGAGAGAAAGGCCTCAAAGGGTGGCCGCACCCCTCCCCATGGGCTGGTCCTAATTGGACTAGGGAGGGGGGCGCACCCTTCCTTCCTTCTCCTTTTCCCTTCCCTTTCCTTCCCTCCTACTCCTACTACTTGGAAGGGCTCCTAGTTCTACTAGGAAAGGGGGAATCCTACTCCCGGTGGGAGTAGGACTCCCCTAGGGCGCGCCATAGAGAAGGCCGGCCCTCCCCTCCTCCACTCCTTTATATACGTGGCCAGGGGGCACCCCATAGACACACAAGTTGATCAGTTGATCTCTCCCAACTGTGTGCGGTGCCCCCCTCCACCATATTCCACCTCGGTCATATCGTAGTGGTGCTTAGGCGAAGCCCTGCGTCGGTAGCAACATCATCACCGTCACCACACCATCGTGCTGACGGAACTCTCCCGTGAATCTCTGATGGATCGGAGTTCGCGGGACGTCATCGAGCTAAACGTGTGCTGAACTCGGAGGTGCCGTGCGTTCGGTACTTGGATCGGTCGGATCGTGAAGACGTACGCTATATCAACCGCGTTGTGCTAACGCTTCCGCTTCCGGTCTACGAGGGTACGTAGACAACGCTCTCCCCTCTCGTTGCTATGCATCACCATGATCTTGCGTGTGCGTAGGAATGTTTTTGAAATTACTACGTTCCCAACAGTGGTATCAGAGCCAGGTTTTATGCGTTGATGTTATGCACGAGTAGAACACAAGGGAGTTGTGGGCGATATAAGTCATACTGCTTACCAGCATGTCATACTTTGGTTCGGCGGTATTGTTGGATGAAGCAGCCCGGACCAACATTACGCGTACGCTTACGCGAGACTGGTTTCACCGCCGTGCTTTGCACACGGGTGGCTGACGGGTGTCAGTTTCTCCAACTTTAGTTGAACCGAGTGTGGCTATGCCCGGTCCTTGCGAAGGTTAAAACAGCACCAACTTGACAAACTATCGGTGTGGTTTTGATGCATAGGTAAGAACGGTTCTTGCTAAGCCCGTAGCAGCCACGTAAAACTTGCAACAACAAAGTAGAAGACGTCTAACTTGTTTTTGCAGGGCATGTTGTGATGTGATATGGTCAAGACATGATGCTAAATTTTATTGTATGAGATGATCATGTTTGGTAACCGAGTTATCGGCAACTGGCAGGAGCCATATGGTTGTCACTTTATTGTATGCAATGCAATTGCGCTGTAATGGTTTACTTTATCACTAAGCGGTAGCGATAAGATTGGCGAGACGACAACGATGCTACGATGGTGATCAAGGTGTCGCACCGGTGACGATGGTGATCATGACAGTGCTTCGGAGATGGAGATGACAAGCACAAGATGATGATGGCCATATCATATCACTTATATTGATTGCATGTGATGTTTATCTTTTATGCATCTTATCTTGCTTTGATTGACGGTAGCATTATAAGATGATCTCTCACTAAATTTCCAGATAAAAGTGTTCTCCCTGGGTATGCACCGTTGCCAAAGTTCATCGTGCCCAGACACCACGTGATGATCGGGTGTGATAAGCTCTACGTCCATCTACAACGGGTGCAAGCCAGTTTTGCACACGCAGAATACTCAGGTTAAACTTGACGAGCCTAGCATATGCAGATATGGCCTCGGAACACCGAGACCGAAAGGTCGAGCGTGAATCATATAATAGATATGATCAACATAATGATGTTCACCATTGAAAGCTATTCCATTTCACGTGATGATCGGTTATGGTTTAGTTGATTTGGATCACGTGATCACTTAGATGATTAGAGGGATGTCTATCTAAGTGGGAGTTCTTAAGTAATATGATTAATTGAACTTTAATTTATCATGAACTTAGTCCTGGTAGTATTTGCATATCTATGTTGTAGATCAATAGCTCGTGATGTTGCTCCCCGTTTAATTTTTATATGTTCCTAGAGAAAACTAAGTTGAAAAATGTTAGTAGCAATGATGCGGATTGGATCTGTGATTTGAGGATTATCCTCATTGCTGCACAGAAGAATTATGTCCTTGATGCACTGCTAGGTCACAGACCTATTGCAGGAGCAGATGCAGACGTTCTGAACGTTTGGCTAGCTCAATATGATGACTACTTGATAGTTTAGTGCACCATGCTTAACGGCTTAGAATCGGGACTTCAAAGACGTTTTGAACGTCATGGAACACATGAGATGTTCCAGGAGTTGAAGTTAATATTTGAAGCAAATACCCGAGTTGAGAGATATGAAATCTCCAACAGGTTCTATAGCTAAAAGATGGAGGAGAATAGCTCAAGCAGTGAGCATGTGCTTAGATTGTCTGGGTACTACAATCGCTTGAATCAAGTGGGAGTTAATCTTCCAGATAAAATAGTGATTGACAGAATTCTCTAGTCACCATCACCAAGTTGGTAGAACTTCGTGATGAACTATAATATGCAAGGGATAACGGAAACGATTCCCAAGCTCTTCGCGATGCTGAAATCGACGAAGGTAGAAATCAAGAAAAGCATCAAGTGTTGATGGTAAACAAAACCACTAGTTTCAAGTAAAGGGACAAAGGGAAGAAAGGGGAACTTCAAGAAGAACGGCAAGCAAGTTGCTGCTCAAGTGAAAAACCCAAGTCTGGACCTAAGCCTGAAACTGAGTGCTTCTACTACAAAGGGACTGGTCATTGGAAGCGGAACTACCCCAAGTATTTGGCGGATAAGAAGGATGGCAAAGTGAACAAATGTATATTTGATATACAGATTATTGATGTGTATTTTACTAGTGTTCGTAGCAACCCCTCGGTATTTGATACTGGTTCAGTTGCTAAGAGTAGTAACTCGAAACGGGAGTTGCAGAATGAACAGAGACCAGTTAAGGGTGAAGTGACGATGTGTGTTGGAAGTGGTTCCAAGATTGATATGATCATTATCGCACACTCCCTATACTTTCGGGATTAGTGTTGAACCTAAATAAGTGTTATTTGGTGTTTGCGTTGAGCATGAATATGATTTGATCATGTTTATTGCAATACTGTTATTCATTTAAGTAAGAGAATAAATTGTTGTTCTGTTTACATGAATAAAACCTTATATGGTTACACACCCAATGAAAATGGTTCGCTGGATCTCGATTGTAGTGATACACATATTCATAATATTGAAACCAAAAGATGCAAAGTTAATAATGATAGTGCAACTTATTTGTGGCATTGCCATTTAGGTCATATTGGTGTAAAGCGCATGAAGAAAATCCATGCTGATGGGCTTTTGGAATCATTTGATTATGAATCAGTTGATGCTTGCGAACCATGCCTCATGGGCAAGATGACTAAGACTCCGTTCTCCGGAACAATGGATCAAGCAACAGATTTGTTGGAAATCAAACATACTGATGTATGTGGTCCGATGAATATTGAGGCTCGCGGCAGGTATCATTATTTTCTGATCTTCATAGATGATTTGAGCAGATATGAGTATATCTACTTGATGAAACACAAGTCTGAAACATTTGAAAAGTTCAAAGAATTTCAGAGTGAAGTGGAGAATCATCGTAACAAAAATAAAAGTTTCTACGATATGATCGCAGAAGGAAAATATTTGAGTTACGAGTTTGGCCTTCAGTTAAAACAATGTGAAATAGTTTCACTACTCACGCCACCTGGAACACCATAGTGTAATGGTGTGTCCGAACGTCATAACCGTACTTTATTAGATATGGTGCGATCTATGATGTCTCTTATCGATTTACCACTATCGTTTTGGGGTTATGCATTAGAGACAGCTCCATTCACTTTAAATAGGGCACCATCTAAATCCGTTGAGACGACACCGTATGAACTATGGTTTGGCAAGAAACCTAAGCTGTCGTTTCTTAAACTTGAGGTTGCAATGCTTATGTGAAAAAGTTTCAACCTGATAAGCTCAAACCCAAATCGGAGAAGTGCATCTTCATAGGATACCCAAAAGAAAATGTTGGGTACACCTTCTATCACATATTCGAAGGCAAGATATTCATTGCTGAGAATGGATCCTTTCTAGAGAAGGAGTTTCTCTCGAAAGAAGTGAGTGGGAGGAAAGTATAACTTGATGAGGTAACTGTACCTGCTCCCTTATTGGAAAGTAGTTCATCATAGAAATCTGTTCCCGTGACTACTACACCAATTAGTGAGGAAGCTAATGATGATGATCATGTAACTTCAGATCAAGTTACTACCGAACCTCGTAGGTAAACCAGAGTGAGATCCGCACCAGAGTGGTACGGTAACCCTGTTTTGGAGGTCATGTTACTTGACCATGACGAGCCTATGAACTATGAGGAAGCGATGATGAGCCCAGATTCCACGAAATGGCTTGAGGCCATGAAATCTGAGATGAGATCCATGTATGAGAACAAATTATGGACTTTGATTGACTTGCCCATTGATCGGCGAGCCATTGAGATTAAATGGATCTTCAAGAGGAAGACGGACACTGATATTAGTGTTACTATGTACAAAGCTAGAATTGTCACAAAAAAAGGTTTTCGACAAGTTCAAGGTGTTGACTACGATGAGAGTTTCTCACTCGTATCTATGCTTAAGTCTGTCCGAATCATGTTAGCAATTGCTGCATTTTATGAAATCTGGCAAATGGATAAACAAAACTGTATTCCTTAATGGATTTATTAAAGAAGAGTTGTATATGATGCAACCAGAAGGTTTTGTCAATCCTAAAGGTACTAACAAAATATGCAAGCTCCAGTGATCCATCTATGGACTGGTGCAAGCATCTCGGAGTTGGAATATACGCTTTTATAAGTTGATCAAAGCATATAGTTTTATATAGACTTGCGGTGAAGCCTGTATTTACAAGAAAGTGAGTGGGAGCACTACGGTATTTCTGATAAGTATATGTGAATGACATATTGTTGATCGGAGATAATGTAGAATTATTCTGCAAAGCATAAAGGAAGTTTTGAAAGAAGTTTTTCAAAGAAAGACCTCGGTGAAGCTGCTTACATATCGAGCATCAAGATCTATAGAGATAGATCAAGACGCTTGATAAGTTTTTCAATGAGTACATACATTGACAAGATTTTGAAGTAGTTCAAAATGGAACAGTCAAAGAAGGAGTTTTTGCCTGTGTTACAAGGTGTGAAGTTGAGTAAGACTCAAAACCCGACCACGGCAGAAGATAGAGAGAGAATGAAAGTCATTCCCTATGCCTCAGCCATAGGTTCTATAAAGTATGACATGCTATGTACCAGACCTATTGTATACCCTGCCCTGAGTTTGGCAAGGGAGTACAATAGTGATCTAGGAGTAGATCACTAGACATGCGGTCAAAATTATCCTTAGTGGAATAAGGATATGTTTCTCGATTATGGAGGTGACAAAAAGGTTCGTCGTAAAGGGTTACGTCGATGCAAATTTTGACCACTGATCCAGATGACTCTAAATCTCAATCTGGATACATATTGAAAGTGGGAGCAATTAGCTAGAGTAGCTCCGTGCAGAGCATTGTTGACATAGAAATTTGCAAAATACTTACGGATCTGAATGTGGCAGACCCGTTGACTAAACTTCTCTCACAAGCAAAACATGATCACACCTTAGTACTCTTTGGGTGTTAATCACATAGCGATGTGAACTAGATTATTGACTCTAGTAAATCCTTTGGGTGTTGGTCACATGTTGATGTGAACTATGGGTGTTAATCACATGGTGATGTGAACTATTGGTATTAAATCACATGGCGATGTGAACTAGATTATTGACTCTAGTGCAAGTGGGAGACTGAAGGAAATATGCCCTAGAGGCAATAATAAAGTTATTATTTATTTCCTTATATCATGATAAATGTTTATTATTCATGCTAGAATTGTATTAACCGGAAACATAATACATGTGTGAATACATAGACAAACAAAGTGTCACTAGTATGCCTCTACTTGACTAGCTCGTTAACCGAAGATGGTTATGTTTCCTAGCCATAGACATGAGTTGTCATTTGATTAATGGGATCACATCATTAGGAGAACGATGTGATTGACTTGACCCATTCCATTAGCTTAGCACTTGATCGTTTAGTTTGTTGCTATTGCTTTCTTCATAACTTATACATGTTCCTATGACTATGAGATTATGCAACTCCCGTTTACCGGAGGAACACTTTGTGTGCTACCAAACGTCACAAGTAACTGGGTGATTATAAAGGTGCTCTACAGGTGTCTCCGAAGGTACTTGTTGGGTTGGCGTATTTCGAGATTAGGATTTGTCACTCCGATTGTCGCAGAGGTATCTCTGGTCCCACTCGGTAATGCACATCACTATAAGCCTTGCAAGCATTGCAACTAATGAGTTAGTTGCGGGATGATGTATTACGGAACGAGTAAAGAGATTTGCCGGTAACGAGATTGAACTAGGTATTGAGATACCGATGATCGAATCTCGGGCAAGTAACATACCGATGACAAAGGGAACGATGTATGTTGTTATGCGGTCTGACCGATAAAGATCTTCGTAGAATATGTAGGAGCCAATATGAGCATCCAGGTTCCGCTATTGGTTATTGACCGGAGACGTGTCTCGGTCATGTCTACATAGTTCTCGAACCCGTAGGGTCCGCATGCTTAAAGTTCGATGACGGTTATATTATGAGTTTATGTGTTTTGATGTACCGAAGGAGTTCGGAGTCCCGGATGAGATCGGGGACATGACGAGGAGTCTCGGAATGGTCGAGACGTAAAGATCGATATATTGTACGACTATATTCGGACACCGGAAAGGTTCCGAGTGATTCGGGTATTTTCGGGAGTACCGGGGAGTTACGGGAATTCGTATTGGGCCTTAATGGGCCATACGGGAAAGGAGAGAAAGGCCTCAAAGGGTGGCCGCACCCCTTCCCATGGGCTGGTACGAATTGGACTAGGGAGGGGGACGCACCCTTCCTTCCTTCTCCTTTTCCCTTCCCTTCCCTTCCCTCCTACTCCTACTACTTGGAAGGGCTCCTAGTTCTACTAGGAAAGGGGGAATCCTACTCCCGGTGGGAGTTGGACTCCCCTAGGGCGTGTCATAGAGAGGGCCGGCCCTCCCCTCCTCCACTCCTTTATATATGTGGCTAGGGGGCACCCCATAGACACACAAGTTGATCAGTTGATCTCTCCCAGCCATGTGCGGTGCCCCCCTCCACCATATTCCACCTCGGTCATATCGTAGCGGTGCTTAGGCGAAGCCCTGCGTCGGTAGCAACATCATCACCGTCACCATGCCGTCGTGCTGACGGAACTCTCCCGTGAAGCTCTGCTGGATCGGAGTTCGCGGGACGTCATCGAGCTGAACGTGTGCTGAACTCGGAGGTGCCATGCATTCAGTACTTGGATCGGTTGGATCGTGAAGATGTACGACTACATCAACCGCATTGTGCTAACGCTTCCGCTTCCGGTCTACGACGGTACGTAGACAACACTCTCCCCTCTCGTTGCTATGCATCACCATGGTCTTGCGTTTGCGTAGGAATTTTTTTGAAATTACTACGTTCCCCAACACACGGAAGACCGAAAGGTCGAACATGAGTCGTATAGAAGATACGATCAACATGAAAATGTTCATCGATGATGACTAGTCCGTCTCACGTGATGATCGGACACGGCCTAGTTGACTCGGATCATGTATCACTTAGATGACTAGAGGGATGTCTATCTGAGTGGGAGTTCATTAATAATTTGATTAGATGAACTTAATTATCATGAACATAGTCTAAAATCTTTGCAATATGTCTTGTAGATCAAATGGCCCACGCTAATGTTACCCTCAACTTCAACGCGTTCCTAGAGAAAACCAAACTGAAAGACGATGGCAGCAACTACACGGACTGGGTCCGTAACCTGAGGATTATCCTCATAGCTGCCAGGAAAGCATATGTCCTTGATGCACCGCTAGGTGAAGCACCTGTTTTCCTTGCAGAACAAGACGTTATGAACGCTTGGCACACACGTAGTGATGATTACTCTCTGGTTCAGTGCGGCATGCTTTACAGCTTAGAACCGGGTCTCCAAAAGCGTTTTGAGCAACACGGAGCATATGCGATGTTCCAAGAGCTAAAAATGGTTTTCCAAGCTCACGCCCGGGTCGAGAGATATGAAGTCTCCGACAAGTTCTACAGTTGTAAGATGGAGGAGAACAGTTCTGTCAGCGAGCACATACTCAAAATGTATGGGCTGCATAACCGCTTGTCTCAGCTAGGAGTTAATCTCCCAGATGATGTGGTCGTTGACAGAATCCTTCAGTCGCTCCCACCTAGCTACAAGAGCTTTGTGATGAACTTCAATATGCAGGGGATGGAAAAGACCATTCCCGAGGTATATTCAATGCTGAAATCAGCGGAGGTGGAAATCAAAAAGGGACATCAAGTGTTTATGGTGAATAAAACCACTAAGTTCAAGAAAGGCAAGGGTAAAAAAGAACTTCAAGAAGGACGACAAGGGAGTTGCCGCGCCCGGTAAGCAAGCTGCCGGGAAGAAGTCAAAGAATGGACCCAAGTCTGAGACTGAGTGCTTTTATTGCAAGGGAAATGGTCACTAGAAGCGGAACTGCCCCAAGTACTTAGCGGAAAAGAAGGCCGGCAATACCAAAGGTATATGTGATATACATGTTATTGATGTGTACCTTACCAGCGCTCGTAGTAGCTCCTGGGTATTTGATATCGGTGCAGTTGCTCATATTTGTAACTCAAAACAGGAACGCGGAATAAATGGAGACTGGCGAAGGACGAGGTGATGACGCGCGTCGGGAATGGTTCCAAGGTCGATGTGATCGCCGTCGGCACGCTACCTCTGCATTTACCTACGGGATTAGTTTTTAAACCTCAATAATTGTTATTTAGTACCAGCTTTGAGCATGAACATTGTATCTGGATCTCGTTTAATGCGAGATGGCTACTCATTTAAATCTGAGAATAATGGTTGTTCTATTTATATGAGAGACATGTTTTATGGTCATGCCCCGCTGGTCAATGGTTTATTCTTATTTAATCTCGAACGTGATGTTACACACATTCATAGTGTGAATGCTAAAAGATGTAAGGTTGATAATGATAGTCCCACATACTTGTGGCACTTCCGCCTTGGTCACATTGGTGTCAAACGCATGAAGAAACTCCATGCAGATGGACTTTTGGAGTCTCTTGATTATGAATCATTTGACACGTGCGAACCATGCCTCATGGGTAAAATGACCAAGACTCCGTTCTCCGGAACAATGGAGCGAGCAACCAACTTATTGGAAATCATACATACTGATGTGTGCGGTCCAATGAGCGTTGAGGCTCGCGGTGGCTATCGTTATGTCCGCACCCTCACTGATGACTTAAGTAGATATGGGTATGTCTACTTAATGAAACACAAGTCTGAGACCTTTGAAAAGTTCAAGGAATTTCAGAGTGAGGTTGAGAATCAACGTGACAGGAAAATTAAGTTCTTACGATCAGATCGTGGGGGAGAATATTTGAGTCACGAATTTTGCACGCACTTAAGGAAATGTGGAATAGTTTCACAACTCACGCCGCCTGGAACACCACAGCGTAATGGTGTGTCCGAACGTCGTAATCGCACCCTATTGGATATGGTACGATCTATGATGTCTCTTACCGATCTACCGCTATCATTTTGGGGTTATGCTATAGAGACTGCCGCACTCACTTTAAATAGGGCTCCGTCGAAATCCGTTGAGACGACACCGTATGAATTGTGGTTTGGCAAGAAACCTAAGCTGTCGTTTCTGAAAGTTTGGGGATGCGATGCTTATGTCAAGAAACTTTAACCTGAAAAGCTCGAACTCAAATCGGAAAAATGCGTCTTCATAGGATACCCTAAAGAACTATTGGGTATACCTTCTATCTTAGATCCGAAGGCAAGACCTTTGTTGCCAAGAATGGATCCTTTCTAGAGAAAGAGTTTCTCTCGAAAGAAGTAAGTGGGAGGAAAGTAGAACTTGATGAAGTATTGCCTCTTGAACCGGAGAGTGGCGCAGCTCAAGAAATTGTTCCTGAGGTGTCTGCACCGACTAGGGAGGAAGTTAATGATGATGATCATGAAACTTCAAATCAAGTTGCTACTGAACTTCGAAGGTCCACAAGGACGCGTTCCGCACCAGAGTGGTACGGCAACCCTGTCCTGGAAATCATGTTGTTAGACAATGGTGAACCTTCGAACTATGAAGAAGCGATGGCGGGCCCAGATTCCGACAAATGGCCGGAAGCCATGAAATCCGAGATAGGATCCATGTATGAAAATGAAGTATGGACTTTGACTGACTTGCCCGATGATCGGCGAGCCATGGAAATAAATGGATCTTTAAGAAGAAGACAGACGCGCATGGTAATGTGACCATCTATAAGGCTCGGCTTGTCGCTAAGGGTTATCGACAAGTTCAAGGGGTTGACTGCGATGAGACTTTCTCACCCGTAGCGAAGCTGAAGTCCGTCCGAATCATGTTAGCAATTGCCGCATTCTATGATTATGAGATATGGCAAATGGACGTCAAAACGGCATTCCTTAATGGTTTCCTTAAGGAAGAATTGTATATGATGTAGCCGGAAGGTTTTGTCGATCCTAAGAATGTTGACAAGGTGTGCAAGCTCCAACGCTCAATCTATGGGCTGGTGCAAGCATCTCAGAGTTGGAACATTCGTTTTGATGAGATGATCAAAGTGTTTGGGTTTATGCAGACTTATGGAGAAGCCTGCTGAAAGGGCATTTCCCTACTTTATGTTTTGGATGATGATGACAACCCTTTGTTGGTCTAATCGTGTGCTATACGTTTCAGGTTCTCAATGCTTAGGCTTACATCAGATTGCTATTGCCTCTCGTAGGAAAAGATCGAAGACATGTCCTCTACGCTTTTATTCTCTTTGGTCGTAGGGAACCCGTACTATCAAGAGGGAATCCTCATTAGAAAGCACTGGGGGAATCTTTTCACGTACACGTTCATCACCCCTCCTTTGTCTTCCTTAGGTGTGAGAGAGTTTTTCCTTGTCTCTTCCTCCATCCTTCCCGCTCACTATTTCTGCCCAGCGGTTGTACCGCTCTCTGGAGCGGTTGTACCGCTGGGTCTTGTCGCTCACCAGCTTTGCTCGAGCGGTTGTACCGCTGCCTCCAGGCGGTGGTACCGCCACCATGCTCTGCAAATGCTGGGGCGGTGGTTCTGTCCATGCACCGCTCAAGTACCGCTCGTGCTTCTGTTTTGATGCGGTTCTTGGGCGGTAGTGGCCTGGTTGGTCCGGTCGTTCCACGATGACCGGTACCACCGGTGGTCCGAGCGGTTCTTCCGCTTAGAACTTAGCTGCCCAAGAGATCAAGGCCATGCGGTTGTTCCGGCCAGGCACCGCCCAAGTACCGGTCAAGCTCCTATTTTGATGCGGTGGTTGTGTGGTGGCCAGGCAGTTAGTCCGGTTATTTTTCTTAGCCAGTACTACCGCCCGCCTGTCCGGTTGTACCGCTTGGTAGGGTTCTGCAGATACACCGTGAGTCCCGGTTGTACCAGGACGAGGACCGGTTGTACCGCTGCAGTGCAAAAAACGCAGTAACGGTTGGAATTGAGGGTTACTATATAAGTGGGCTTCTCCCACCTACCACTCTCACCTTTGACCTCTCTCACTCCACCATTGATGCACTTCAATCTCTCTTGCCCGATCTCTCTCTCTAGCCACTCAAACTTGTTGATTTGCTAGGGATTGAAGGAGGAGACCTAGATCTACACTTCCACCAAAGGATATTTGCTTCCCCCATACTTTCTTATGTGGATTTTGTTACTCTTGGGTGTTTGAGCACCCTAGACGGTTGAGGTCACCTCAGAGCCATATTCCATTGTGGTGAAGCTTCGTGGTTTCGTTGGGAGCCTCCAATTAAGTTGTGGAGAGAGCCCCAACCTTGTTTGTAAAGGTTCGGTCGCCGCCTTCAAGGGCACCAATAGTGGAATCACGGCATCTCGCATTGTGTGAGGGCGTGAGGTGAATACGGTGGCCCTAGTGGCTTCTTGGGGAGCATTGTGCCTCCACACCGCTCCAACGGAGACGTACTTCCTCTCAAAGGGAAGGAACTTCGGCAACACATCCTCATCTCCACCGTCTCCACTCTTGGTTATCTCGTGCCTTTACTTGAGCAAGCTTATTTGTTTCATATCACTTGCTTGCTTGTGTTCCTATCCTTGTTGCATCATATAGGTTGCTCACCTAGTTGCATATCTAGACAACCTACTTTGATGCAAAGTTTAAATTGTTAAAGAAAAGCTAAAAATTGTTAGTTGCCTATTCACCCCCCCTCTAGTCAACCATATCGATCCATTCAATTGGTATCAGAGCCTCATCTCTTTATTAAGGACTTTACCGTCCAAAGAGTATGGTTGATACCGTAGACGGTGGGGAGGAACACTCCGGTGTGAATCCGATCTCGTCTACGGGCGATGGGGGAACCTCGGTCTCTCGTGAGGAGTTCAATGTGGCCTTAGAGACATTGAAGACCTCCATGACGACCGAGGTTGAAAGCATGTTTACTAAATTTCTTAGGGGCTTAAACTTTCCACCGCACCGTTGAAAGTGGGTGATCCCACCGACAAGGTGACGGATGTTATCCCCGACAAGGGGGAAGCTAGTAGTGAAAAGGCCCCTTTTTCTAGTGGTAAAAATGGCACCGACATCTTTGCTCATGTGGAACCACCACTTGTTTATGGTGGACCGGTTCCTTCTACTCATTTGAATCATGCCGGTCCTCCCCCTAAGATTGTGAAAAATGAGGACTTTGATTCTTGGGTTTACCGCTTTAAACGTCATTTAAATCGTGTGAACACTAACCTTTGGAGAATCATTGAAGAAGGTTTCTATCCGCATGATCCAAGCAACTTCACTCCTAGAGAAGCCGCGGATAATCAATTCAATGAGAATGCTCTCTTCATCATTCAAGATGCAATTCCACCCGAAGACCTACCTCATCTTCGTCCCTTCGCCTTGGCCAAAGATGCATGGCATTGTGTTGTCTCTCTCTACCGGGGAAGCGCAAGCATCCAATGTTCCAACTATGAAGTGGTGCAAGATGAGGCTGATGAGTTTGCAATGAAAGAAGATGAAGAACCTCGTGAGCTTTATCGGAGATTAACCAAACTCGCGGTCTCACTACGAGATCACGGGAGCAAGGACACGGATGCCAATTGGATCAAGCGCAAATTCCTCAAGGCAATGATGCCCTATCACAAGGCCATGTCCTCCGTCATTCGTCAAAGACCGGACTTCCACACTTTGACCTCAAGCGAAGTGTTGGATGAGTTTGTGGCCATGAACATTTTGAACAAGACCGCCGACAATGCGGTGCTTCGTTCTCAAAGGGCAAAGAAGCCTAACCTTGCATTGAAGGCCAAGCTCACCGTTGAAGAGGAAGAAGAGGAAGAAGAGGAGAGCAACCCCGAAGATACGAAGTATGCATATCATGAACACATGGCACTTGCTTCTGTTGGGGAACGTTGCAGAAAACAAAAATTTTCCTACAGTTTCACCAAGATCCATCTAGGAGTTCATCTAGCAACGAGTGATTAGATGCATCTACGTACCTTGTAGATCGTGAGCGGAAGCGTTCAAATAACGGGGATGAGGGAGTCGTACTCGACGTGATTCGAATCACCGAAGATCCTAGCACCGAACGGACGGCACCTCCGCGTTCAACACACGTACGGAACAGCCACGTCTCCTCCTTCTTGATCCAGCAAGGGGGAAGGATAGGTTGAGGGAGATGGCTCTAGCAGCAGCATGACGGCGTGGTGATGATGGAGCTGCAGTACTCCGGCAGGGCTTCGCCAAGCACTATGGAGGAGGAGGAGGTGTTGGAGAGGGAGAGGGAGGCACCAAAGGTCAAAGTAAGAAGTCCTCCATCTCCCCACTATATATAGGAGGGCCAGGGGGGCGCCGGCCCTAGGAGATCTAATCTCCTAGGGGGGTGCGGCCAAGGGGAGGAATCCCTCCTCCCCAAGGCACCTAGGAGGTGCCTTCCCCTCCTAGGACTCTTCCTTTAGGGTTTCCCCCACCCTAGGCGCATGGGCCCTAGGGGGAAGTGGCGCCCCAGCCCACTTTGGGCTGGATCCCTTCCCACTTCAGCCCATGGGGCCCTCCGGGATAGGTGGCCCCACCCGGTGGACCCCTGGGACCCTTCCGATGGTCCCGGTACAATACCGGTGACCCCGAAACTTGTCCCGATGCCCGAAATAGCACTTCCTATATATAATTCTTTACCTCCGGACCATTCCGGAACTCCTCGTGACGTCCGGGATCTCATCCGGGACTCCGAACAACATTCGGGTTACTGCATATACATATCCCTACAACCCTAGCGTCACCGAACCTTAAGTGTGTAGACCCTATGGGTTCGAGAGACATGTAGACATGACCGAGATCGTTCTCCGGTCAATAACCAACAGCGGGATCTGGATACCCATGTTGGCTCCCACATGCTCCTCGATGATCTCATCGGATGAACCACGATGTCGAGGATTCAAGCAACCCCGTATACAATTCCCTTTGTCAATCGGTATGTTACTTGCCCGAGATCTGATCGTCGGTATCCCAATACCTCGTTCAATCTCGTTACCGGCAAGTCACTTTACTCGTACCATAATGCATGATCCCGTGACCAGACACTTGGTCACTTTGAGCTCATTATGATGATGCATTACCGAGTGGGCCCAGTGATACCTCTCCGTCATACGGAGTGACAAATCCCAGTCTTGATCCATGTCAACCCAACAGACACTTTCGGAGATACCCGTAGTGTACCTTTATAGTCACCCAGTTACGTTGTGACGTTTGGTATACCCAAAGCACTCCTACGGTATCCGGGAGTTACACGATCTCATGGTCTAAGGAAAAGATACTTGACATTGGAAAACTCTAGCAAACGAACTATACGATCTTGTGCTATGTTTGGGATTAGGTCTTGTCCATCACATCATTCTCCTAATGATGTGATCTCATTATTAATGACATCCAATGTCCATAGTCAGGAAACCATGACTATCTGTTGATCAACGAGCTAGTCAACTAGAGGCTTACTAGGGACATGTTGGTGTCTATTATTCACACATGTATTACGATTTCCGGATAACACAATTATAGCATGAATAAAGACAATTATCATGAACAAGGAAATATAATAATAATCCTTTTATTATTGCCTCTAGGGCATATTTCCAACAGTCTCCCACTTACACTAGAGTCAATAATCTAGTTACATTGTGATGAATCGAACACCCATGGAATTCTGGTGTTGATCATGTTTTGCTCTAGGGAGAGGTTTAGTCAACAGATCCGCTACATTCAGGTCCGTATGTACTTTACAAATCTCTATGTCTCCATCTTGAACATTTTCACGAATGGAGTTGAAGCGACGCTTGATGTGCCTTGTCTTCTTGTGAAACCTGGGCTCCTTGGCAAGAGCAACAGCTCCAGTGTTGTCACAGAAGAGCTTGGTCGGCCCCGACGCATTGGGTATGACTCCTAGGTCGGTGATGAACTCCTTCACCCAAATTGCTTCCTGTGCTGCCTCCGAGGCTGCCATGTACTCCGCTTCACATGTAAATCCCGCCACGACGTTCTGCTTGCAACTGCACCAGCTTACTGCCTCACCATTCAAAATATACACGTATCCGGTTTGTGACTTAGAGTCATCCAGATCTGTGTTGAAGCTAGCGTCGACGTAACCTTTTACGACGAGCTCTTCGTCACCTCCATAAACGAGAAACATTTCCTTAGTCCTTTTCAGGTACTTCAGGATATTCTTGACCGTTGTCCAGTGTTCCTTGCCGGGATTACTTTGGTACCTTCCTACCAAACTTACGGCAAGGTTTACATCAGGTCTAGTACACAGCATGGCATACATAATAGAACCTATGGCTGAGGCATAGGGGATGACACTCATCTCTTCTATATCTTCTGCCGTGGTCGGACATTGAGCTGAGCTCAATTTCACACCTTGCAACACAGGCAAGAACCCCTTCTTAGACTGATCTATATTGAACTTCTTCTATATCTTATCAAGGTATGTGCTTTGTGAAAGACCTATGAGGCGTCTTGATCTATCCCTGTAGATCTTGATGCCTAATATATAAGCAGCTTCTCCAAGGTCCTTCATTGAAAAACTCTTATTAAAGTAGGCCTTTATGCTGTCCAAGAGTTCTATATCATTTCCCATCAAAAGTATGTCATCTACATATAATATGATAAATGCTACAGAGCTCCCACTCACTTTCTTGTAAACACAGGCTTCTCCATAAGTCTGCGTAAACCCAAACGCTTTGATCATCTCATCAAAGCGAATGTTCCAACTCCGAGATGCTTGCACCAGCCCATAAATCGAGCGTTGGAGCTTGCACACCTTGTCAGCATACTTAGGATCGACAAAACCTTCCGGCTGCATCATATACAATTCTTCCTTAAGGAAACCATTAAGGAATGCTGTTTTGACGTCCATTTGCCATATCTCATAATCATAGAATGCGGCAATTGCTAACATGATTCGGACGGACTTCAGCTTCGCTACGGGTGAGAAAGTCTCAGTCAACCCCTTGAACTTGTCGATAACCCTTAGCGACAAGCCGAGCCTTATAGATGGTCACATTACCATGCGCGTCTGTCTTCTTCTTAAAGATCCATTTATTTCCATGGCTCGTCGATCATCGGGCAAGTCAGTCAATGTCCATACTTCATTTTCATACATGGATCCTATCTCGGATTTCATGGCTTCCGGCCATTTGTCGGAATCTGGGCCCGCCATCGCTTCTTCATAGTTCGAAGGTTCACCATTGTCTAACAACATGATTTCCAGGACAGGGTTGTCGTACCACTCTGGTGCGGAACGCGTCCTTGTGGACCTTCGAAGTTCAGTAGCAACTTGATTTGAAGTTTCATGATCATCATCATTAACTTCCTCCCTAGTCGGTGCAGACACCTCAGGAACAATTTCTTGAGCTGCGCCACTCTCCGGTTCAAGAGGCAATACTTCATCAAGTTCTACTTTCCTCCCACTTACTTCTTTCGAGAGAAACTCTTTCTCTAGAAAGGATCCATTCTTGGCAACAAAGGTCTTGCCTTCGGATCTAAGATAGAAGGTATACCCAATAGTTCTTTAGGGTATCCTATGAAGACGCATTTTTCCGATTTGAGTTCAAGCTTTTCAGGTTAAAGTTTCTTGACATAAGCATCGCATCCCCAAACCTTTAGAAACGACAGCTCAGGTTTCTTCCCAAACCACAATTCAAATGGTGTCGTCTCAACGGATTTCGACGGAGCCCTATTTAAAGTGAATGTGGTAGTCTCTAAAGCATAGCCCCAAAAAGATAGCGGTAAATCGGTAAGAGACATCATAGATCGCACCATATATAGTAGAGTGTGATTACGACGTTCGGACACACCATTACGCTGAGGTGTTCCAGGCGGCGTGAGTTGTGAAACTATTCCACATTTTTTTAAGTGTGTTCCAAACTCGTGACTCAAGTATTCTCCTCCACGATCTGATCGTAGGAACTTGATTTTCCTGTCACGTTGATTCTCAACCTCACTCTGAAATTCCTTGAACTTCTCAAAGGTTTCAGACTTGTGTTTCATTAAGTAGACATACCCATATCTACTCAAGTCATCAGTGAGGGTGAGAACATAATGATAGCCACCGCGAGCTTCAACACTCATTGGACCGCACACATCAGTATGTATGATTTCCAATAAGTTGGTTGCTCGCTCCATTGTTCCTGAGAACGGAGTCTTGGTCATTTTACCCATGAGGCATGGTTCGCACGTGTCAAATGATTTGTAATCAAGAGACTCTAAAAGTCCATCAGCATGGAGCTTCTTCATGCGTTTGACACCTATGTGACCAAGGCGGCAGTGCCACAAGTATGTGGGACTATCATTATCAATCTTACATCTTTTGGTACTCACACTATGAATATGTGTAGCATTACGCTCGAGATTCATTAAGAATAAACCATTTACCATCGGAGCATGACCATAAAACATATCTCTCATATAAATAGAACAACCATTATTCTCGGATTTAAATGAGTAGCCATCTCGTATTAAACGAGATCCTGATACAATGTTCATGCTCAAACTTGGCACTAAATAACAATTATTGAGGTTCAAAACTAATCCCGTAGGTAAATGTAGAGGTAGCGTGCCGACGGCGATCACATCGACCTTGGAACCATTCTCGACGCGCATCGTCACCTCGTCCTTCGCCAGTCTCCGCTTATTCCGCAGCTCCTGCTTTGAGTTACAAATGTGAGCAACTGCACCGGTATCAAATACCCAGGAGCTACTACGAGTACTGGTAAGGTACACATCAATTACATGTATATCACATATACCTTTCGTTTTGCTGGCCTTCTTGTCCGCTAAGTATTTGGGGCAGTTCCGCTTCCAGTAACCACTTTCCTTGCAATAAAAGCACTCAGTCTCGGGCTTGGGTCCATTCTTTGGCTTCTTCCCGATAGCTTGCTTGCCGGGCGCGGCAACTCCCTTGCCATCCTTCTTGAAGTTCTTTTTACCCTTGCCCTTCTTGAACTTAGTGGTTTTATTGACCATCAACACTTGATGTTCCTTCTTGACTTCTACCTCTGCTGATTTCAGCATAACAAATACTTCAGGAATGGTCTTTTCCATCCCCTGCATATTGAAGTTCATCACAAAGCTCTTGTAGCTCGGTGGAAGCGACTGAAGGATTCTGTCAATGACCGCGTCATCCGGGAGATTAATTCCCAGCCGAGTCAAGCGGTTATGTAACCCAGACATAGTGAGTATGTGCTCACTGACAGAACTATTTTCCTCCATCTTACAGCTAAAGAATTTGTCGGAGACTTCATATCTCTCGACCCGGGCATGAGCTTGGAAAACCATTTTCAGCTCTTCGAACATCTCATATGCTCCGTGTCTCTCAAAACGCTTTTGGAGCCCCGGCTCTAAGCTGTAAAGCATGCCGCACTGAACGAGGGAGTAGTCATCAGAACGTGCCTGCCAAGCGTTCATAACGTCTTGTTCTGCAGGGAGAACAGGTGCGTCACCTAGCGGTGCTTGTAGGACATAATCTTTCTTGGCAGCTATGAGGATGATCCTCAGGTTCCGGACCCAGTCCGTATAGTTGCTGCCATCGTCTTTCAGCTTGGTTTTCTCTAGGAACGCGTTGAAGTTGAGGACTACGTTGGCCATTTGATCTATAAGACATATTGTAAAATATTTAGACTAAGTTCATGATAATTAAGTTCATCTAATAAAATTATTCAATGAACTCCCACTTAGATAGACATCCCTCTTCTAGTCATCTAAGTATAACATGATCCGAGTTAACTAGGCCGTGTCCGATCATCACGTGAGACGGACTAGTCAACATCAGTGAACATCTTCATGTTGATCGTATCTTCTATACGACTCATGCTCGACCTTTCGGTCTTCTGTGTTCTGAGGCCATGTCTGTACACATGCTAGGCTCGTCAAGTCAACCTAAGTGTTTGCATGTGTAAATCTGGCTTACACCCGTTGTATGTGAACGTTAGAATCTATCACACCCGATCATCACGTGGTGCTTCGAAACAACGAACTGTCGCAACAGTGCACAGTTAGGGGGAACACTTTCTTGAAATTATTATGAGGGATCATCTTATTTACTATCGTCGTTCTAAGTAAACAAGATGAAAAACATGATAAACATCACATGCAATCAAATAATAATAGTGACATGATATGGCCAATATCACATAGCTCCTTTGATCTCCATCTTGGGGCTCCATGATCATCTTGTCACCGGCATGACACCATGATCTCCATCATCATGATCTCCATCATTGTGTCTCCATGAAGTTGCTCGCCAACTATTACTTCTACTACTATGGCTAACGCGTTTAGCAATAAAGTAAAGTAATTTACATGGCGTTTCTCAATGACACGCAGGTCATACAAAAAATATAGACAACTCCTATGGCTCCTGCTGGTTGTCATACTCATCGACATGCAAGTCGTGATTCCTATTACAATAGCATGAACATCTCATACATTACATATAGATCATTCATCATTCATCACAACTTTGGCCATATCATATCACAAAGCACTTGCCGCAAAAACAAGTTAGACGTCCTCTAATTGTTGTTGCAAGTTTTACGTGGCTGAAGTAGGGTTCTAGCAAGAACATTTTCTTACCTACGTGAAAGCCACAACGTGATTTGTCAACTTCTATTTACCCTTCATAAGGACCCTTTTCATCGAATCCGCTCCAACTAAAGTAGGAGAGACAGACACCCGCCAGCCACCTTATGCAACTTGTGCATGTTAGTCGGTGGAACCGGTCTCACATAAGCGTACGTGTAAGGTTGGTCCAGGCCGCTTCATCCCACAATACCGTTGAAGCAAGATAAGACTAGTAGCGGCAAGAAAGTTGACAACATCAAGGCCCACAACAAATTGTGTTCTACTCGTGCAAGAGAACTACGCATAGACCTAGCTCATGATGCCACTGTTGGGGAACGTTGCAGAAAATAAAAATTTTCCTACGGTTTCACCAAGATCCATCTAGGAGTTCATCTAGCAACGAGTGATTAGATGCATCTACGTACCTTGTAGATCGCGAGCGGAAGCGTTCAAAGAACGGGGATGAGGGAGTCGTACTCGACGTGATTCGAATCACCGAAGATCCTAGCACCGAATGGACGGCACCTCCGCATTCAACACACGTACGGAACAACCAAATCTCCTCCTTCTTGATCCAGCAAGGGGGAAGTAGAGGTTGAGGGAGATGGCTCTAGCAGCAGCACGACGGCGTGGTGATGATGGAGCTGCAGTACTCCGGCAGGGCTTCGCCAAGCACTATGGAGGAGGAGGAGGTGTTGGAGAGGGAGAGGGAGGCACCAAAGGTCAAAGTAAGAAGTCCTCCATCTCCCCACTATATATAGGAGGGCCAAGGGGGGGGGGCGCCGGCCCTAGGATATCTAATCTCCTAGGGGGGTGCGGCCAAGGGGAGGAATCCCTCCTCCCCAAGGCACCTAGGAGGTGCCTTCCCCTCCTAGGACTCTTCCTTTAGGGTTTCCCCCACCCTAGGCGCATGGGCCCTAGGGGGAAGTGGCGCCCCAGCCCACTTTGGGCTGGATCCCTTCCCACTTCAGCCCATGGGGCCCTCTGGGATAGGTGGCCCCACCCGGTGGACCCCTGGGACCCTTCCGGTGGTCCCGGTACAATACCGGTAACCCCGAAACTTGTCCCGATGCCCGAAATAGCACTTCCTATATATAATTCTTTACCTTCGGACCATTCCGGAACTCCTCGTGATGTCCGGGTTCTCATCCGGGACTCCGAACAACATTCGCGTTACTGCATATACATATCCCTACAACCCTAGCGTCACCGAACCTTAAGTGTGTAGACCCTACGGGTTCGGGAGACATGTAGACATGACCGAGATCGTTGTCCGGTCAATAACCAACAGCGGGATCTGGATACCCATGTTGGCTCCCACATGCTCCTCGATGATCTCATCAGATGAACTACGATGTCGAGGATTCAAGCAACCCCATATACAATTCCCTTTGTCAATCGGTATGTTACTTGCCCGAGATCTGATCGTCGGTATCCCAATACCTCGTTCAATCTCGTTACCGGCAAGTCACTTTACTCGTACCATAATGCATGATCCCATGACTAGACACTTGGTCACTTTGAGCTCATTATGATGATGCATTACCGAGTGGGCCCAGTGATACCTCTCCGTCATACGGAGTGACAAATCCCAGTCTTGATCCATGTCAACCCAACAGACACTTTCGGAGATACCCGTAGTATACCTTTATAGTCACCCAGTTACGTTGTGACGTTTGGTATACCCAAAGCACTCCTACGGTATCCGGGAGTTACACAATCTCATGGTCTAAGGAAAAGATACTTGACATTGGAAAACTCTAGCAAACGAACTGTACGATCTTGTGCTATGTTTGGGATTAGGTCTTGTCCATCACATCATTCTCCTAATGATGTGATCTCATTATCAATGACATCCAATGTCCATAGTCAGGAAACCATGACTATCTATTGATCAACGAGCTAGTCAACTAGAGGCTTACTAGGGACATGTTGGTGTCTATTATTCACACATGTATTACGATTTCCGGATAACACAATTACAACATGAATAAAGACAATTATCATGAACAAGGAAATATAATAATAATGCTTTTATTATTGCCTCTAGGGCATATTTCCAACAGCTTCAAGGCAATTTTGGAGCAAGAAAAACTCGAGGCCAAACTTTAGTAAAAGCAACTCAAGTGGCACGAAGAGCAGGCAACGTGTAAGGACTTGCTACAATTGTGGCAACGTGAGTCATTTTGTTACGGAGTGTCCATATGAGAAGAGGGAAGACAATTGTGGCAAGCTCATCCGAAAGGACAAGGCAAAGTCATTCCCCAACAAGAGCAACTTCATCAAAGACTCCTCCCAAGGCATTGGTGGTACAAGAAGAGTACAATGAGGATGATGATGATGATGAAAGTGATGAGTCGGTTGCCATGGCCTTCATTGCCATTGCAACAACTCCACGGGTGTCTCTCTTCGACTCACCCAATGAGAGTATCACCGCCAAGTGCCTCATGGCTAAAGCCACCAACAAGGTAACCTCCAACATCAAAACTACCATCATTAATCATCCTTCTCCGATGGATAGCATTAATGAACTTGAGGAAGCTAATGTGGAGGCTAATGAGTTTGAGGCCTTTATGGGCAAACTCAAGGGAAAATCCAAGAAGCACTTTGTTGCTCTCTTGGAACAACTTGGTGAAGCCAATGACATGATCGAGGCTCACGAAGACACCATCACTAAGATGGAAGGGCATAGTCATGACTATGCCGATGAGATTTCGGATCTTTCCAATGATCTTGAGGAAGAGCGTGGTCTTCGTTTGGCTCTTGAGGAGTCACACAACGTTGATCATGCTAAGTTAAAGAAAGATTATGATCATGTCCTCATTGTTTCTCATGTGCTAAACTCCGAGAAGGCCGAACTTGAGGTTGATCTTGCTAGACTCAAAGTGGAGTTTGATCTACTTGACAAGGCTCACAAGGTCTTGAAGGGTACTCATGCTAGCCTCAACGAGTCCCATGATCAACTTCAAGTAAAGCTAACCAAGGAAAAAGCCACTTTCCCTCGTATGATGTTAATTGATAATGCAAATGCTACTAACCCGTGTTGTGAGCATGTGCATCTTGTTGAGGAGAACGCTAAGCTAAAGGGGCAACTTGAGAGAGGTCTTGCGACTTGCATACAAGGCAAGAAGAACCTCAACGATCTCTTGATCAACCAAAAGGGGGTTGTGGCCAAGGAAGGGGTTGGGTACGTGCCCGACTCCAAGAACAAGAAGAAGAATGACAAGACCAAATGACCTCCTCCTCTTGTGCAAACCTTTGTGAAGGAGGGAGAGAGTGCCTCCAAGGAGAAGAAGAAGAACAATGCAAAGGGTGGCAATGTCAAGAAGGGCAATGCCACCCCTCCCAACAAAGCCGGCGATTTTAATCCTTCTTATGTGTTATGACGTGCGAGTGATGGGCATGTTTATGCCAAATTTGTTGGTTCTCTTCATGAATACATTGAATGGTCTATTTGGGTTCCAAAGACCCTTGTCACTAACATCAAAGGACCCATTACAAAATGGGTACCTAAAACCAAGCATTGATCTCTTGCAGGTGTTTGCTTCCGGTGGGGGATCAGGTTGCTCGATAGCGGAGCTACAAATCATATGACTGGAAGCAAGGACTTGGTGGTGGACGTGCACAAGGTTCCATCTATGCCCACCAATGTCGAGTGGGGTGATGCCTCATCTTCTAAGGTATTGGGACTTGGCAAGGTGGTCATCTCTCATGGTCTCACGATCGAGAAGGTCATGCTTGTTGAGTCCCTTGCATACAATTTACTTTTTGTTCGTCAACTTGCAATCATGGGCTTTGCCACTTTATTTGATATCGATACCGTGGCCCTCTTGTGGAGCAAGACTCTTAAAGTAGCCTTTGTTGGGCATGTCGAGAACGGTCTATATGTGATTAACTTTTCGGAGCAACCCACTAAGACCGCGACGTTCCTAATGGCTAAAGTTGATGTGGGATGGCTTTGGCATCGCCGTTTAGCCCATGTCAATATGAGATCTTTGCAAAGTCTCCTCAAGGGGGACCATGTTCGTGGACTAACGAATGTTAGTTTTGCTAAAGATCGTGCTTGCAGTGCTTGTATCGAAGGAAAGCTACATGAGAAGGCTCACCCTCCCACGACTATCATTTATTCAAAGAGGCCTTTGGAGCTCCTTCACATGGATCTCTTTGGGCCTCCATCCTTCGATAGTCTTGGAGGTAGGAAGTATTGCTTGGTGATTGTGGATGACTACTCAAGGTACACGTGGGTGTATTTCTTCAAGAGGAAGAGCGAGACCCAACAAACTGTCATTGACTTTGCAAATGAAGCACAACATCAACACAATGCAAATATCTTGACAATAAGAAGTGACAACGGCACCGAGTTCAAGAACTACACCTTGGATGAGTTTCTTAGTGATGAGGGAATCAAGCATCAATATTCCGCACCCTACAACCCTCAACAAAACGGTGTTGCGAAGAGGAAGAACCGGACGTTGATGGATGCGGCAAGGACCATGATGGCGGAGTTCAAGTCTCCGTACAACTTTTGGGCCGAAGCCATCAACACCGCGTGTCATGCATCCAATCGGCTCTACCTCCGCAAGGGCTTGAACAAGACTCCATATGAGATACTCACCGGTAACAAGCCCAACCTCAAGTACTTCCGGGTATTCGGGTGTAAGTGTTTCATTCTCAAGAAAGGTGTTCAGTTGTCTAAATTTGAGGCTAGAGCTTATGAGGGCATATTTGTTGGTTATGCTACAAACTCTCATGCTTACCGTGTCCTCAATAAATCCACGGGACTTATTGAGGAGACGTGTAACGTGGAGTTTGATGAGAATAACGGCTCCCAAGTGGAGCAAAGTGGCACTTGTGATGTAGGTGATGAAATTCCTCCCCAAGCCATAAGAAGAATGGGTGTTGGCTTTATCCTACCCATTGAGGAACTCCTTGTGGCCGAAGGAGAAGGACAAAGCTCCACTCAAGTGGGGCCATCACCAACCCAAGGCCCACACGCTTCCGAAGAACAACATGAAGGCCCTCATCCTCAAGAACATGACCAAGGGCAAGATCACGCTCAAGACGGTGTTGACCCATCAAGTGATGCCCAAGGTCAAGTTCTCTCCTCCGAGCAAGTTCAAGAACAAGAACAAGCCCAAGACGACGCTCAAGATGATCAAGTGACCACTTCTCGTCTCACCCTCGAGGAGGAATTAGAGTGTCGTGCCGCCAAGGTTGCTTCCAAGCTCTCCACCAAGGATCATCTCATGATGAATGTGCTTGGAAGCTTAAGAAAGGGGGTAAGCACTCGTAGACAATTAGCAAATTATTGTGAGCATCACGCGTTTGTCTCTTATGTGGAACCCCACAAGGTCTATGAGTCGCTAGAAGATCCGGATTGGCTCAATGCCATGCATGAAGAACTCGACAACTTCGAGCGCAACAAAGTGTGGAGATTGGTGCCAAGACCGACCGGGAATCACAATGTCATAGGAACCAAGTGGATATTTAAGAACAAGCAAGATGCCCATGGGATTATCATTCGCAACAAGGCTCGTTTGGTAGCACAAGGCTACTACCAAGTCGAGGGTATCGACTACGGTGAAACCTTTGCTCCCGTTGCTCGTCTTGAATCCATTCGCATGTTGATTGCATATGCTTCTCATCATAACTTTAAGTTACAACAAATGGATGTGAAGAGTGCTTTTCTTAATGGTCCTATTAATGAATTGGTTTACGTCAAGCAACCCCCCGGGTTCGAGGATCCCTACATTCCCGATCATGTGTATCAACTCGATAAGGCACTCTATGGCCTTAAACAAGCCCCACGTGCGTGGTATGACCACCTTACCGAGTTATTACAAGACCGTGGTTTTGAAGTTGGGCTAATCGACCCCACTCTTTTTACTAAGAAGGTCAAAGGGGAGTTGTTTGTGTGCCAATTATATGTTGATGATATTATCTTTGGTTCACCTAACAAAGCTTTCAATGAGGAATTTGCCGCTCTCATGACCTCAAAGTTCGAGATGTCCTCCATGGGAGAGTTAAAGTTCTTTCTAGGATTCGAAGTGAAGCAAAGAAGAGAAGGAACCTTCATCAATCAATCCAAATACACTCAAGACATGCTCAAGAGATTCAAACTAAGTGACATCAAGCCGGCTTCCACTCCAATGCCCACCAAGTGCCAACTTGACTTAGATCCCAATAGTAAAGTGGTGGATCAAAAGGTATATCGCTCCATGATTGGATCCTTGCTTTACCTTTGTGCATCTAGACCGGATATCATGTTGAGTGTGGGAATTTGTGCACGGTTTCAAGCCGCACCTAAGGAAAGTCACTATGTGGCGGTCAAACGAATCTTTCGATATTTGGCTCATACCCCAAACTTTGGCTTATGGTATCCAAGAGGATCAAACTTCAAGCTTGTAGGGTACTCGGATTCCGATTGGGAGGGAGACAAAGTGGATAGGAAGTCCACTTCCGGAGGGTGCCAATTCCTTGGTTGCTCTTTGGTAAGTTGGTCTTCCAAAAAACAAAGTTGTGTGTCTCTCTCATCCACCGAGGCGGAGTATGTTGCAGCCGGGAGTTGTTGTGCACAACTCTTATGGACGAGGCAAACTTTAAAGGATTACGGTGTCATTTGTGACAAAGTGCCTCTTTGGTGTGATAATGAAAGTGCCATCAAGATCTCTCTCAACCCGGTGCAACACTTCAAGACGAAGCATATTGAGATCCGGTATCACTTCATCCGGGATCACATTAGGCGAGGAGAGATCGAGCTCAACTATGTCAACACTCATGATAACCTTGCAGATATCTTCAGGAAGCCCTTGGATGAAGCAAGATTTCGCGAGTTAAGGCATGAGATAAATGTCATTGATTCGAGCAATGTTGCTTGAACCCTTGCACACCCCACCGTACTCAACATGTTGTCTTGTTTAGATGTAGGCATGGACATAGGGGGAGTGATGTTCTCTCAATGAACTCTCCCTCCCCCCATTATGCATAAATTGATCAAGTCTTTCACATTAGCCATGTTTGATGGTACTTGTGCTTCAAAGACGAGTTTTGGTCATGGACCCAAGGATAATTCTTCGCGGTGCCATACCAATTGACTCAAACATAGGTGGCCTCGGCCACCGTCCTCTCTCGGGGAGGTTGGAGTTAGCCTTTTGTTCTCGTGTTGTTTTCTCTCGTTCTTTCTTTGCTCTTTGCGTTGGGTTCTCCTAGGGTGTTGCTTCTCTCCTGTTTCGTGCTCTTTCTTCCCCCCTTCGGATTGCACTCATTTGATCTTGGCTTGGGCATAGGTGGTCGGGCAGTACAACCGGGATCATGGGCGGTTCCACCGTTGGTACCTGGTTGTGCCGTCCCAATGGGACTCCATTCGGTGTTTGGGCGGTTCCACCGCTCAAACCCATGGTAACCTACGTCCGGTACTACCGGTGGACTCTGGGCGGTACTACCGCTGCCTTCCAAGCACCGGAAGTATTGTCTCCAACCACCGGTCTGTACCAGACGAGCGGTACAACCGCTCCCCGGAGCGGTTCTACCGGGGCGTGTCTACGGGCCTATATATACTCAACGGGGCTGAAGGGTCTTCTTTTTCCATTCGCCCTCGTTCCTCTTCTCTGTGCCCTAGCCGCCGGCCCTCTTTGCCCCTGCCCCGGAGTGCGTCTCGCACTTTGGATCCTTGGGCTCTTCGTGGATTCTCTCCGTGGAAGCCTCCCGATCTCTTCCCATGGACGGTGGTAATGCCTCGTGTTCTTTGCTCCTAGATCTTTCTAGGGTTCTTCCTTTGTCTAGGGCATTACTTAACTTTCCGCGATTAGTGTTTGATCTATGGAGTAGAAGAGATCTTTGTTTGCCTCCTGTCTTGTTTGCAGCACTTAGAATTCGGAATATTACTTGTGTGATTAGTATGCCTCGGTTAGACCTATCTCCCCTGGTAGTGCCACTGTCAGCGGTTCTACCGCCCCTACGGGCGGTACAACCGCTAGAGCGGTACTACTGGCAGAGGAACCGATACAACCGGAGTATATCAACCACCCAGCACTGTTCTATCTTCTCTGTTGCCGCAACATGTTCCTTTTCTGCTGGTGTGTGCAATCCTCTCATTCTTGCTGGGTTTTGTGTGCTTTTTCGTGTGTGTGTTCAGGGGGCTCTAGTTCTCGCTCTGCTCCTCGCAAGACCAAGAAGAGGGCACGAAGGACCTTGCGCCCGGTTGTGTCTGATGATGAAGAAGAAGTTGTGATTCCCACCAAGCCCACTCGTCGTGAAAAGTCTGCAGCTGCTAAGCAACGTGTGGTTATGCCGTTGCATCGTTGGAAAGCCAAGGATTGGGAAGCCTTCCGATCAAAGAATCCGTATGAGGTTCCCATTGCTCCCCGTTGGACCACCGTTCAGTTCCGGAATGAGATGCAAGTGCGGATTGTTCATGAACTCTTTGAGCACAACAAGAACAGATATGCCAAGCAGTGGACAATTGATCTTGACCATTGGAGGAACAACATGGAGTATTTTAGTGAGGCGTTGGCTCTCTGCGAGGAGTTTGATCTTGTCAAGCTCATGTCAGTCAACTGTGACTTTGATGTTCAACTCATCCATCAGTTCTATGCCATAGTTTATTTTGGGGAAGATGATGTGCGCACTCTCACCTTCATGTGTCGTGATGAATTGTTTCACATTCCCTGGAGGGCATTCTGCAATGCTATTGGGTATGAGGATACCGGTCTAGAAGGAAGGGGTGGCATTCGTCCTCATGACTTTCCTGAGTCCATGCTTAAGGAGAAGCTTGCCCCTCTGTACATTCGGGGTCGTGGGATTATAGGAGAATCCAAGGATTTGGAGAAGGTCTATGACATCATGCACCGAGTGTTCCGCAATGTGCTCTTGCCCAAGGTGGGCAATCAAGATGGGATTCATGGTTATCTGGTTGATTTGATGGTTGCTATGAAGACCATGGTGGGGACAGGGGTAACGTTTGATGTGTCAAATTGGATGTGGCATGAGATGTACAACATGGTCATCTACCGTAAAGTCCCAATCTATGTTCCGTTTGTCATGTGCTTTCTGAACTCTGTGTGGGCTGTTCGTCATCCTGGAGAGCTCCTCACTTCTCCAGACAACCTCACTGTTCATGAGGTCAAGCTCCTTAAGAAGAAGAAGCATGCCGAGCCTCGCTTCCCTGCAAATGCTCCTGAGGATGTCTATGCTACTTCTGACGATGAGGACGTTGAGCTGGAGCCAGGGGCCAAGCCTTCGTGGGTGGCCAAACTCACTGCCAAGGTGAAGAAGACCTTTTGTCTCCAGGCTGACATCCAGAAGAGGATGTATGAGGCACATGTCAATGAGAAGCTTGCACGATGTCGCCAAATTGCAATGATGAAGCACCTCAACATGCCGGTTCAGAGTGGCTCTGAGAAGAGCATCACCCCGGAGGAGCGTTGGATATCTACCCATAGCACCTGGACTGATGATGAAGCCCCTGCCCAGCCATCCTCCTCGTTTGCAGCAGCTGACAATGCCATGGAAGAATCTGATCACGACGATGATGACGACTCTGATGATGAGGATCCAGATGCGACCGAGGAGTCAGAGGAGGACGCCTGAGCTTTGGGACGCTAGCTTCGCTCTTTTCCTTTTTGGTGTCTTGATGCCAAAGGGGGAGAGGGTTCTATAGGTCTCGGGGATGGGTTTTTCTTTTTTTTGTTTTCTCGTGTTGGTCTTTGTTCGTGGACTTGTTTCGTTCCTTGATGTTTGTGAGACTTGTTACTCCTGTTACCTTTCCGTTCATCGGTCATTATCGTTATTATTGCACTCTAAGCATTATATTGTCAGAGTGGTGAGTCTACAAAATCTAGGGGGAGTCTAGTCTTGAAAGTGTGCCCATGCTTTCTAACAGCTAGTTCCTATTGGGGCACATATTCAAGGGGAGTTCCGTGTAGATTTCATTGACTTATCTCTTGCAAATCGTGTTGTTGTCATCATCCACCAAAAAGGGGGAGATTGAAAGGGCATTTCCCTACTTTATGTTTTGGATAATGATGACAACCCTTTGTTGGTCTAATCGTGTGTTATACGTTTGAGGTTCTCGATGCTTAGGCTTACATCGGATTGCTATTGCCTCTCGTAGGAAAAGATCGAAGACGTGTCCTCTATGCTTTTATTCTCTTTGGTCGTAGGGAACCCGTACTATCAAGAGGGAATCCTCATTAGAAAGCACTGGGGGAATCTTTTCACGTACACGTTCATCACCCCTCCTTTGTCTTCCTCAGGTGTGAGAGAGTTTTTCCTTGTCTCTTCCCCTATCCTTCCTGCTCACTGTTTCTGCCCAGCGGTTGTACCGCTCTCTGGAGCGGTTGTACCGCTGGGTCTTGTCGCTCACCAGCTTTGCTCGAGCGGTTGCACCGCTGCCTCCGGGCGGTGGTACCGCCACCATGCTCTGCAAATGCTGGGGTAGTGGTTCCGTCCATGCACCGCTCAAGTACCGCTCACGCTTCTGTTTTGATGCGGTTCTTGGGCGGTAGTGGCCCGGTTGGTCCGGTCGTTCCATGATGACCGGTACCACCGGTGGTCCGAGCGGTTCTTCCGCTCAGAACTTAGCCGCCCAAGAAATCAAGGCCATGCAGTTGTTCCGGCCAGGCACCGCCCAAGTACCGGTCAAGCTCCTGTTTTGATGCGGTGGTTGTGCGGTGGCCAGGCGGTTAGTCCGGTTATTTTTCTTAGCCGGTACCACCGCTCGCCTGTCTGGTTGTACCGCTTGGTAGGGATCTGTAGATACACCGTGAGTCTCAGTTGTACCGGGACGAGGACCGGTTGTACCGCTGCGGTGCAAAAAACGCAGTAACGGTTGGAATTGAGGGTTACTATATAAGTGAGCTTCTCCCACCTACCACTCTCACCTTTGACCTCTCTCACTCCACCATTGATGCACTTCAAGCTCTCTTGCCCGATCTCTCTCTCTAGCCACTCAAACTTGTTGATTTGCTAGGGATTGAAGGAGGAGACCTAGATCTACACTTCCACCAAAGGATATTTGCTTCCCCCATACTTTCTTGTGTGGATTTTGTTACTCTTGGGTGTTTGAGCACCCTAGATGGTTGAGGTCACCTCGGAGCCATATTCCATTATGGTGAAGCTTCGTGGTTTCGTTGGGAGCCTCCAGTTAAGTTATGGAGAGAGCCCCAACCTTGTTTGTAAAGGTTCGGTCGCCGCCTTCAAGGGCACCAATAGTGGAATCACGACATCTCGCATTGTGTGAGGGCGTGAGGAGAATACGGTGGCCCTAGTGGCTTCTTGGGGAGCATTGTGCCTCCACACCGCTCCAATGGAGACGTACTTCCTCTCAAAGGGAAGGAATTTTGGCAACACATCCTCATCTCCACCGTCTCCACTCTTGGTTATCTCGTGCCTTTACTTGAGCAAGCTTATTTGTTTCATATCACTTGCTTGCTTGTGTTCCTATCCTTGTTGCATCATATAGGTTGCTCACCTAGTTGCATATCTAGACAACCTACTTTGATGCAAAGTTTAAATTGTTAAAGAAAAGCTAAAAATTTCTAGTTGCCTATTCACCCCCCTCTAGTCAGCCATATCGATCCATTCACCTGCGTTTACAAGAAAGTGAGTGGGAGCTCGGTAGCATTTCTCATATTGTATGTGGATGACATACTATTGATGGGAAATGATATAGAATTCTTGGAAAGCATAAAGGCCTACTTGAACAAGTGTTTTTCATTGAAGGACCTTGGAGAAGCTGCTTATATATTAGGCATCACGATCTATAGAGATAGATCGAGACGCCTCATTGGTCTTTCACAAAGTACATACCTTGACAAGATATTGAAGAAGTTCAATATGGATCAGTCCAAGAAGGGGTTCTTGCCTGTATTACAAGGTATGAGATTGAGCACAACTCAATGCCCGACCACGGCAGAAGATAGAGAAAAGATGAGTGTCGTCCCCTATGCCTCGGCCATAGGGTCTATCATGTATGCCATGCTGTGTACCAGGCCTGATGTAAACCTTTCCGTAAGTTTGGTAGGAAGGTACAAAGTAATCCTGGCATGGAACACTGGACAACGGTCAAGAATATCCTGAAGTACCTGAAAAGGACTAAGGATATGTTTCTCGTCTATGGAGGTGACGAAGAGCTCATCGTAAAGGGTTACGTTGATGCTAGCTTCGACACAGATCTGGATGACTCTAAGTCACAAACCGGATACGTGTATATTTTGAATGGTGGGGCAGTCAGCTAGTGCAGTTGCAAGCAAAGCGTCATGGCGGGATCTACATGTGAAGCGGAGTACATGGCAGCCTCGGAGGCAGCACAAGAAGCAATCTGAGTGAAGGAGTTCATTACCGACCTAGGAGTTATTCCCAATGCGACGGGCCCGATGACTCTCTTCTGTGACACACTGGAGCTATTGCCCTTGCCAAGGAGCCCAGGTTTCACAGGAAGACCAGGCATATCAAGCGTCACTTCAACTCCATTCGTGAAAATGTTCAAAATGGAGACATAGATATTTGTAAAGTGCATACGGACTTGAATGTCACAGATCCGTTGACTAAGCCTCTTCCTCGAGCAAAACATGATCAACACCAGAACTCTATGTGTGTTCGATTCATCACAATGTAACTAGATTATTGACTCTAGTGCAAGTGGGAGACTGTTGGAAATATGCCCTAGAGGCAATAATAAAATGGTTATTATTATATTTCCTTGTTCATGATAATTGTCTATTGTTCATGCTATAATTGTGTTATCCGAAAATCGTAATACATGTGTGAATATATAGACCACAACATGTCCCTAGTAAGCCTCTAGTTGACTAGCTCGTTGATCAACATATAGTCATGGTTTCCTAACTATGGACATTAGATGTCATTGATAATGGGATCACATCATTAGAAGAATGATGTGATGGACAAGACCCAATCTTAAGCATAGCACAAGATCGTGTAGTTCGTCTGCTAGAGCTTTTCTAATGTCAAGTATCTTTTCTTTACACCATGAGATTGTGCAACTCCCAGATACTGTAGGAATACTTTGGGTGTGCCAAATGTCACAACGTAACTGGGTGACTATAAAGGTGCACTACGGGTATCTCTGAAAGTGTCTGTTGGGTTGGCACGAATCGAGACTGGGATTTGTCACTCCGCATGACGGAGAGGTATCTCTAGGGCCACTCGGTAAAACATCATCGTAATGAGCTCAATGTGACTAAGGGTTGGTCACGGGATGATGTGTTACGGAACGAGTAAAGTGACTTGCCGGTAATGAGATTGAACGAGGTATTGGAATACCGATGATCAAATCTCAGGCAAGTAACGTACCGATTGACAAAGGGAATTGAATACGAGATTGATTGAATCCTCGACATCATGGTTCATCCGATGAGATCATCATGGAATATGTGGGAGCCAACATGGGTATCCAGATCCCGCTGTTGGCTATTGGCCGGATAGTCGTCTTGGTCATGTCTGCATGGTTCCCGAACCCGTAGGGTCTACACACTTAAGGTTCGGTGACGCTAGGGTTGTAGAGATATTAGTATGCGGTAACGCGAAAGTTGTTCGGAGTCCCGGATGAGATCCTGGGCGTCGCGAGGAGTTCTGGAATGGTCTGGAGGTAAAGATTTGTATATAGGAAGTCCAGTTTCGGCCACCGGGAAAGTTTCGGGGGTCACCGGTATTATACCGGGACCACCGGAAGGATCCCGGGGGTCCATCGGGTGGGGCCACCTATCTCAGAGGGCCCCATGGGCTGAAGTGGGAAGGGAATCAGCCCCTGGTGGGCTGGTGCGCCCCCCATGGGCCTCCTCCTACGCCTAGAAACCCTAGGGGTGGGGGCGCCTCCACCTGGCTTGGGGGCCAAGCCACCCCCTTGGCCGCCGCCCCCCATCTAGATGGGATCTAGAGGGGCCGGCGCCCCGCCCTGGCCCCTATATATAGTGGAGGGGAGGGAGGGCAGTCGCAACCAAGTCCCTGGCGCCTCCCTCTTCCCCCCGTGACATCTCTCCCTCTCGTTGGTGCTTGGCGAAGCCCTGCCGAGATCCCGCTACTTCCACCACCACGCCGTCGTGCTGCTGGATCTCCATCAACCTCTCCTCTCTCTTTGCTGGATCAAGAAGAAGGAGACGTCTCTCCCAACCGTACGTGTGTTGAACGCGGAGGTGCCGTCCATTCGGCGCTCGGTCATCGGTGATTTGGATCACGACGAGTACGACTCCATCAACCCCGTTCTCTTGAACGCTTCCGCTCGCGATCTACAAGGGTATGTAGATGCACTCTCCTCTCCCTTGTTGCTAGACGACTCAATAGATTGATCTTGGTGACGCGTAGAAAATTTTAAAATTCTGCTACGTTTCCCAACATCCCAAGCCACTACTGCGACTACAAAGGAGAGCCCACACCCACTACCGAGTGCCGAACCGTTGACACAAGTAGGGCTGCAATAAAAGCTCAAGGTTCGTGAGCCACTTGGAATTGACTTGTTTTTTGGCTTGAGCGGCGCAAGATCGACTCATATTTTGGCTTGACCGAGACCGACTTTGAAAAAAAGAGCCGAGTATGAACACTTTAAATAGCTTGATGGAGAAATGAGTTGATCTTGATTCAACCGACTCATATTTTGGCTTGACCGAGACCGACTTTGAAAAAAAGAGCCGAGTATGAACACTTTAAGTAGCTTGATGGAGAAATGAGTTGATCTTGATTCAACCGCTCGCTTGATTTTAGCTCGATATCATATAATTATATCAAATAATCCTGATATGTATTAAAAAGATAAGATACTTTATTGCCATGTATGTCGTGTACAATTTTTTCTCTATTTTACCAACTAGAAAACACGAGAGCTTAATTAGAGATAATTAAGCCTCAATCTTATAGAGCCTTGAACTAGAAAGAGAAGAAAAATAAGGTGCATTTGCTCTCGAACTTTGGCCCATCTTTTGCTCTGTGCCACAGGCTCCTTGCTATTTGTGTCACAGGCTCCACCTTCGTCTTTCTTTTCTGAAGATCTTTGAGCAATCTCCTTGACAAGAGATCTCTTTGAACAATCTCCCTATCCACAAAGCGCTCGTGTGTAAATCACAACAAACCCCACTCGTGTTTTACGTATATCACTACAGAACAGAGCAGCAGTATTCGTAAATCACAACAAACCGCTCGTGTGGTATATCACATCAGAACAGGGCAGCAGAGTATTCAGTCGTCGCCTGAAACACCTTTGTTTTCCTTTCTAGAGACGGATCTTTGAACAATCTCCCCATCTACAAACCGCTCGTCCGTAAATCACAACAGAGTATTCAGTCACTCCGAATGCGATACAAGTACTAGAAACATCGACAAGCATTTCCTTCATGGAAAAAAAGAAGGAAAAGCATTGCTCTGTGTGTTCACTTCAAATGTTCACTTCAAACGTTTCATAAACATCTCTACGAGATCAGATCTCTTGTTAAACAAATTAACCGTATGCTTGCACAGGGAATTAATGCTAGTACCATACCCACTTGGTAAGTTGGTATTAAGTTGATTTTAGAGTCATGTAGAAATAAACAGAAGGACCTTGTCTCTTCTGCACATCCTTTTTTTTTTTGTGAAAAGAGACAAGAGGCATCCACAAGCACAGTTGCACACTTGCCCAAACTCGGCAATTTATTCATCATAAACTCGGACATCCACAAGCACACACCATAGTACACCCAGCATCCAGACCCTCTCCAAACTTCGACCACGGAAACATACTGCTAGAGCACTACTAGGACAACTAGTTCGCAACAGAAGTCTAAACACGCACTCGGTCGGATAGCACAAACAGGTGGTAAACGTCGTCGACTTGCTCGCGCGGCGGGCGCGGCGGCGATCAAACGCGCGCACGGATCAGCAACCGTGCGCTATGTCGTTTATCATCATCCACGCATCGGCCGCGCGCCGGAGCACGAACCTCCTCCTCAAGCCCCCTGCGCCTGGTCGATGCGGGTCTGCGCGGCGTCCTTGATGTCGCGGGCCTTGGACGCGAGCCGCGCCTTGGCGTGGTCCAGCTGGTCGGCGCCCGGTGGGTGCTTGCCGGTGAGGTACTTGTACATCCACGAGAACACGGACAGCGCCGCCACGCCCAGCCCGCCGGACGTCACGAACCCCGCGGACATGAGCGCCAGCGCGATGGCCGCCGGCACCAGCACCGGGCTGAAGATGACCAGCACGGGCGTCGCCACGGTGAGCGCGATGACGGTGCCGGCCAGGATCAGCCCGGACAGCACCAGCAGTGACCCGGCTGCCGTGGCCGCCGTCGCGGCCTTCAGAGCGCACATCATCGCGGGCTGCTTCTGCTGCTGCTGCTCGTGGTGGTCGCCGCCGTAGCCTCCGTGGCCACTGCGGTCGCCGAAGGCGCCGCCGCCGCCTAGGACGCCCCTGTCTCTGTGGTGGTCAGCCGCCATGGGAACGAAGGTGCGTGTGGAGGGAGGGGAAGTACCGGAGCACGCTCGCTGTGAGTGAAGGGAGCGAGGGGAAGGGGAGTGAGGTTATAGAGGAGCGCGGTGCATGGGTTTACGTGGAGGAGGCCGGAGCTGGAGCGGCCGCGTGGGACGCATGCGAGCACTCGTGTCGGGCGCGCCGCGACACCTGTGCTGGTGCGGCGGGCGCGGTGTCGCCGTCCCCGGCTGGCGATATGTACGAGATCCTGGCCGTGGTTCGATTTGCCGCTGGTTGAAAGGTCCCGTGGGCTCGGTGCACTGGGCTAAGTCCGTCCATGCGTTGATTGAAATGTGCGGGCCTAATACTTCATTTCTTAGCTCAGATAAATGGAAATATTTTCTAATAAAAAAGATAAACAGATAATCTTCTAGAGGTTCCAGCCAGCCTTTTCCGCATTTGGGAACCTTCTAGGAGGTTCTGAACCGTTTTTTTTCTGTTTCTGTTTCTTATTTGATTTTATAATTCCCTGTTTCTTTTTTTGCTTTTCTCTCCTTTCTTCTCTTTTAATGTTTTTTATTTTAAATTATGTTTTATTTTTTACATTTTTTCCAATTGTTTGTCTATGTGGTCATGTTTTTCAAAAAATGTTCACGATTCCAAAAATCATTCATGTTTTCAAATGTATTTTGGAGTTTCAAAAAATTCATGTTTGCAAAAATTATTCTAGTTTCAAGAATTGTTTGCTAGTTTCAAAAAATGTTTGTGTCTTCAATTTTTATTCAAGGCAGTTTAAAAAAATGTGTGTGTTTCCTAAAATTGCTCACGTTTTTTAAATTATGTTAATAATTTCAAACAATGTTCTAGTTTTTTTTAAATATTTAAGTTTATTGAAAATTTGTTCACAAAAATAGAAAAGTGTATGTGTTGCGTTAAGCATTCTTTTTTTTGGAAAATAATCTGGATTTTTATAAGCATGAATAAAAAATGTTCGTATTTCCCAAAAAAAATCGCATGCTCGAATTTGTTTGGGAGATTTAAAAAACGTTCATGTTTGCAAAAAAGTTTCACATTTTTGAAAATTTGTTCACAAATTCAAACAATGTTCGGAATTTTCAAAAACATTCCTGTTAAAATTTATGCATAAATGTCCAAAATGTTCATGTTTTGAAATTATTTTTGCAAATTCTAAAAATTTGTTCACAAATTTATAAACTTGTTCGTATTTTCAAATTTTGTTTATGAGTTTAAAAAAACTTTCCTTTTTTAAAAACAATGTTAGTGTTTTCAAAAAATGTTCACGTTTTCAAATTTTTGTTCAGAATTTCAACCTTGCTCACAGATTGAAAACAGTTCACTGTTTTCAGAAAATATGAGTTTACTAAAAATAATTCACGAATTTCAATAGTGGTTGAGTTTTTAAAATATTGCCATTTTGAAAAACTATTCTAGTTCGCAATTTAAAATGTTTCTGATTTGCCGCTACCTTTTAGTTCTTATAGTTTCGAGTTGATATCTTATCTCTACTCCTAATGAAGCAGTTGGTGAATAGTATGTGCGGTTTATTTTTGCTGGTTTTTTCATCATCCTCCCACCTTTGATTTTTTTCGTCATCCTCCCACCTCCGTTAACTCGCAACCCTCCCGCGAAAAAAAACCCCACCAGAGGAAAACCCGCTCCTCGATATTCCTATCCCCATGACGTACGACATCCTTCGCCGCCGCCCCATCTCCGATCTCCCTTCGCCGCCGCCCTCGCACTCGCATCAAGTCGCCGCCGATCCCTGCGCCACCTCCACCCTGCGCCACCACTCCTATGACGCCGCCTCCCGCCAGTCTCCACCAGCACCGCGACGTGCGTGGCCTCCACACGCGCCGTCACTGCCCCTCGAGGTCCGGCCGTCGTCGAGGGCGTATCCATCCAGCAGTGCGCCGTCACCTCCCTTCCAGATCCGGCCGTCGTCAAGGCCGTATCCATCCAGCAGCACGCTGGCATCCCAATCATCACCTTCCGCGGTGTCATCGCCCAGGCCCAGTCTGGGGCCGGCAAGACGTCCATGATCTCCCTCTTCGTCTGCCAGGTTATCGAGACCAACGTCCACAAGTAAGATGCCCGGCCCTCCCCTCCTTCTACCATCGCTGGATTTGTCAAATTGATTGTTTGGGCAAAGAATTTGATTTTAGGGTTAACTTGTTCATCTTGGATTGCCATCACCCGCTAGAACATGTCTCATTCGCGGAGATTCATTCATGTGTCGGACCGCATGTGCTCATCATATATTTTGTGGCTGGATGTGTGATTTCAGCATACACACTTGACAGTATACGTTGGACACTGTTTCACCATCATTTAACAATGTAATGCATCAGCTTTCTATGATGCATATGCACTTGATTCAAAAATAAATTTGTGGAACCTGTTAAAACAATACACTAGCTTTGATAATGTATACATAGCACTTGCTCTGAAAGAGTGAAGCTGAAGTTAATATCGGGTACACCGTTGATTATGTAGGGTGCAGGCATTAGCGACGACATGGACAGGGGCTTCACTGACAGGAAGAACTTGCTCATGGACCGCAGGACCATGGCTCCCAAGATCGACGACCTCAGGTCTCAGCCGTGCCTTTAGGGTTCCTCTCAAGAATTACACACAAGGTCCTGTTCCCAGTTGTGTTAACCTGACTGACGGCTGATTCTGCACGATTCCCTTGATTTGTGCATGACACATCTTCGTTCATTTGCAGTTTCTTACTCGAGGTACCGACCCTGAGGTCCTTCTTGGTGCCACATGTGGTTGGTGGGCTGCATTTTTAAGTTGGTATGATGAACTGGACTTTGTAAATGAGCACATATATACACTGAATCCTGGTAAATGGCAGCTGAATTTCAAGTACAGGGGACTCTTCTGCCCGATCACAGTTTTCA